>NW_005179222.1:0-8841 GCF_000350225.1 Chondrus crispus
CCAACAGATCACCAGTTTCGAAAGGCTCCATGGATCAAAACGATTCTTTAACAGCAGGGTCCATCAGTTGTCAAGAAACTCATGGTATAATTTTATACATACTGTTAATCGTTTCGCACGATTTTCGTTCTGAAGGAAAGAGAAGACTGCCTTATAGACTATGGAGTCATACGTCTTAATAGACACTCACAGCAGAACTTGAAGATGTTGTGTAAATGAGTCTCTGCCTCTTAAATGTTCTATTTTTGAAAGTTGAACTCATATCAAATGAAGGTGTTCTGTTGGGAATCTCCTTGCTAAATCTTCAGGGTCGCTATTGATGTAAAGGAAAACGCAAATGCGTGATCAGTCCTGTCTGGAATGAATAAACTTCTGTCCGGAGAAAACGTTTGGCTGTAAAGCTTGGTACTATCCCGTTCAAGCAGTCACTCTTTACATTTTAAGCGCCTGGGCATTGCATCAAAGCTGCGGCATGAATGTTCATTCCAAACATTTCTACTGTTGCCTGTCTTCGAAGAGATGCAGAAGCATATACAAAAGCTAAAAATATACTTGTAAAGTGAAACTGTCAACAACTATTGCCTGGAATGTATTCTTACTTTTCGGGCTGTGTTGTGCAAAATGCTATGATTGAATGTATATAACGGACAAGCCTGACCATTCTAAAAGTCTACTCGAGCAGAGCATAGGGCCGAAAGCAGAACAAACTATAAATTTCACCTAGGTTCCATGACAGGTCAGAAAGCTGTACTGCGGCATGGATATGCTCTACCTCTTTCAAGAGGAATGATATTGGGCGTGTCTGATATTTCTTTTTGAAGAGTGGATTCAGTAGGGAGACAGCATGGCCCTCACATGTCTGATAGGAAAGTGAAGTCAAAATCCACGTACCATTGAAGAAATCCGATTCGGACCAGAGCGGTTTGAAGAAAGGGGAATAGCATGCAGAGAAATCAGGAGGTATAGTTACATCATCATTGTGTCAAAAGCAGGTTGATGACGAATGCAAGCTATTACTCAGAAAGTGGAATACATATTTTACCATTTATACGTTGATACTGACAGTGGGCCATGATAGAGTTCATAGTGCGTTTATTGTGTTGTCCGCATGCACTGATTATACTCTATTTCGGATGGTTTGGGATTTGACTGGACCATGCGGTTCTTTCATTGAGTTGGGGTAATGCAGTGTCAAGAGGTTCGTAATCTAGGCATGGAGAGCGCACGGCAATCCACACTGAAGACATGTTTTCCTGTCCGAACGGATTGTCGACGAGGAGGGAAAAGCTATGCCTCTTTGCTGCCAATGCCCGGTACTCTCTCTTGACAGTACCGAGAACGAAAAGCAAGGCTTGAACTTGTTCAAAAGCATCTATTTGTCACATCTATCAATTCCTCCCGCTCACCAGCACGAAGGATGAATTCCATCGTGACATACCTATGCCGCCTGCCGTGTTTCCAATTGCAATTTAATGAGTGAGAATGTGAACTGGTGGGCGACAAAAGGATGTATCCGTAGCTATCTTTTCAGTTCATGGCGGATGAACGGAATCATGTGTCTCCTTCTGGATACCATTGGTTAAGAATAGCCTCCGTAACAAGCGAAGGGAATTATTACAGGTCGGAGGAGGCATCATCGACAAGACCCGTGTGGTTGCCCATCTGCAGGCGGATCAATGAACGAAACCGCTCCGTCTAGTAAGGAAAATTAATTTGCTGGGAGAAAATTCCAATGCCTTCAGTATGGTGAGACAGTAGGGTATGACGGTACTGACCCAGAGGTCGTGATGTAAGCGTCCCCTCTCCTGGTCTGAGATCAGCCCATGTGGGCTGATTAGTGTTTGTGGACAAACACTCCTCCAATGCGCCAGTGCACCCGGAATCTTGTACAGTACAAGGGTACCGTATGGTTTACAATGTGATTGGACAATGCTTTCAGCAGGGCGTGGACTCTGATGAAAACAACTGCCCGAGAGTGGAATGCTGGAAGTCAAATGAGTCGTTTCGATCTCTTATAACTTTTTAATGCGACCATCCTTCACTCATTGGACTCAAAATGGCTTTGCTCGCATACAAAGCGCACAGTCGTTTATATCCTTTCATAGGTTGTCATTGCAGGTCACGATATGCCTCACGATATGCCTCACGAGATACGTCATTTCGTGACACTCGCCCTGCCTGATACTTGTAAAGTATCTCTGATTTCTGTCGCGATTTAGGCCGTTCCTTATCGCGTTTTGCTATACAAGTCCTTGCTTTGCGAATATAGTCTTGTAAGCCGGTCTTTGTTGACTGGATTCATACAAGAACCTACGACGGCTTTCTCGCTGTGAAGACTGAATCGCTGGGTATCTTGAAGCTAGAAGTGTGTGAGGAGATGATAAGCCCAGCATTCTGGAAAACACCTCTCGGCTTCTCAGAACATCTCCTATGAAAGCGTTTTGCGATGTAAGTACCTGGTCGAAGAAGAAAAATCCGTCGCGGATACTATGGCATGTCACTCTATTTATTGAATAACATCAAATATAGATTTCTTTCGGGAGGCCTAGCAGCCAGTGAATCGCTTTGAAACCGCTCGCGTCACCATTTCTAACCCTAGCGGAATCCAGCAGCGTGCCGACCCCGCCCGCAGCGTGCGGGAATAAACGAGCCACACGACCGGCTGCCTCAACATGAGGGATAACGCGATCAAGTCGCCTATGTTGTTGAACTGTCACCAGTTCTTCTCTCCATGAAAAACAACTTCATTTCGAGAGAATAAGTGTCTGCAAAGAGAGGAATACTTTCTTTCCTACTTGCCAACCCCTTTCCCAAGCTAACAGTAACTACTGTACTCGTGTTTGCCACGCAAAACTTCTGACGTTGTTCTATCGCTCGATTGTCTCCAAAGTTCATGCGATCGGGAGTGTAAAGAAAGGGGAATTGAGTCACATCCTTTCGGATCAGACTTTCCCTTGTCATTGCTGTGATAGAGAACGCAGATGCTCGTTAGTCCTGTCTTTACTTTCCCTCCTTGGTTTTCAAAGCCGCATCGACGAACGCGAGAACAGGACAGTAATTATGTCTGGTTTAGCTTTTTTGGGAAAGCCCCGTCGGGATTGCTTACTCCTCTGATGGAGCCTGTCAAGACAATTTTCCCCATAATACGGAGGAGGGCAATACGTGTGAAGTCCAGAGCGACCTCGCCATTTTCGCGTTCCATTGCACTAAACTCTTTCACTCGATTGTACAGTAAGGCATGAACAAAAACTCGATGGGGTGAAGGTCTATCCGACAAGGCACAAGTATAAAACAAAGTAAGTGGAAGCGCTCCTCTCCAAAACGCAAGAGGCAACCATCAACAGCAGAATACAGGAGGATAATCCCTTCCTCGTTAGTGAAAGATTCTATACATCAGCTGCCCTTCAGGAATACCTCACTCTATCTCTCCCGCTATCCTCGATCCCGTACCTCTATAAGAAGGTGAATCTATTCGTATGTCATCCGACTCTCCCAGAAAGAGAGAGCAAAGAAGGCAAAGTTCTCAAGACTCGCCATCGACACCGGAGAGGAGATCTACAGCATCAAGCCAACCGAATCCAAGCACAGGAGCGTCTGCTTCAAGAAATTCGTCTACTCCAGATCAAGATAGAACCAGAAGGTCTTCAGGAACTAATCAGGATAGCAACGCAATGGCAGGCCAATCTCAGACTTCAGGATCGTCTCGCAATCAGTCATCAACCACATCTGAAGATCTTCCTAGGAGCGTCCGTCATGCCCCTGCGGAGTTGAGGCTCGCGATAAGGAGGCGTCAGAACAACGAAAGTGCGAGGCGAGCTAGAGAGAGAAAGAAGAAAGAGACGGAAGAGATGTACGGCAAAATCATGGAAAACTCTGCTCGAATCGAGGACCTTGAAAAGCAAGTGGATGAACTTTCTTCAATTCTTGAACCTGGGGGAAGACAGTCCTCTTCAGATAAAAAGAAGAGCAAGAAGAGCTCTGGGTCTGGATCTGGGAGCGGCTCCAAGCATGGATCTGGGAGTGGCTCTAAGCACGGGCACTCATCTTCTGACAAGAGGAGATTTGGAGATCCGTTTTAAGAACAGATATTGTTCAAGAGACAACAGGGGTTTTGCATACCTCGCTGCTTCAATTTCTCTCGTCTTGAAAAGAGTACCATCATAGTGTAGTGCAATCGACATGTTGAATGATCCCATTGATATCAGTAGTGTTTGACCTGATGTGAAGTAAAGTTTGTCTGCGTTTTTGATTCCGATTTGCTTGGAGCACGAAAAACCAACGGCTTTTGCTCAAACCCCTTTCATTTTCTATGCATCCCTAAAACTTGAAGAAAGAGCGTAGCCAACTTGAAACTTGTTATGTCCTTTGAATGTACAATGGATGTTGAGGGAGATAAAATAATAATGCATTATTAGGGCAACACCTCCTCGCATGTTCATTCTATTTTGCATTCTATGTGTGAAATCAACAATATATAAATGACAAAAATGTAGGAGCATAACTTGCAAACTATGCTTGTATTGGCCATCGAAAAGCAATACCATTACGCAGTTGAAAAGCTCAAACTGCTAATCTTCATATAAACACAAGCCAAGAAATTACGTAAAGTCGATCGGCTCTTCTAAAAGAAATCATTAAGTGACGTAAAGAGAGGATTGCCGAGGCACCATCTTTTCGAAGCGACTGGGACGGAAAATCTGTGCTTCATTTGGAAAAAAAAAAGCTCTTTCGAAGTTGTGTGTGTACGCGAGTGACTGACGTTTCTACATGTGGACATCCAACTGGCCTCTGAAGTTGTTCATTTCCTTTTGCAGGCGATGACTGTTGTAAAATGGCTTGCCGAAAAACTGTTTTATGACTGTTTTCTACTTGTCACATCTCGCAGACCTCCTGATTGGATGGCAGAGAAAACATCTTCCGCGACGAGTTGGGATGGGAATTTCTGATTTTTGTAGATGAAGGTGAATGTGTGGCAATTCATCTGTTAACACAGCGTTAATTCAGAAAGTCACCGGGCGTGGTAAAGTATGGTCGCGTGTGCTTGTAGATGCTCTGCCTCCGACAGGTTGGTGATTCGCGGCGTTGCAGGTGCGCAAATGGTGCAACCTTGGCATACAGTTTGGCAAGATACTCCATCCAGGGAAACCCTCTGGGTCTACTGCTATGACTGGCTTCGACAAAAGAGATTCTGTGGTCCAAAAGTGGAAAGAAGCATTACTAGTCTGCAAAACGTGCACAGGAAAGGCAAAAAGAACCTGGAGACACCGGGGGGGTGTGTGGATTCGGATGTGCCTGTTTAAGGTGGCCAGAGCGATTGCGTTTCCACGTGTATCAAAGCAATTGGTCAATATTGAGTAAATTCTGTGATATCTTGAAGTGCACTTCAATTCAGAAGGAGATTTGTTTTGCGCCAGTGCAATCCATAGAGTTGCTGGCTGCAACAATGCAAGCGCCAGTCTCCATGATGTTCGTGTGCTATTGGGCAGTACGGTACCCGACGAATTACTCAGCTACTTCGTCGAGCAGTTTTCGGTGCTTACATGAATACTACACACGGCATTACACTACGTCAGCTAAGGAGTCTGTAGTGGCAAAATGCATCTCACCAGTGTCAGCGCCTTCCATAATTACAGCATGGTACAGTGTAGTAAAAAAAGGGCACAGCGCCCACATATCGCCCACATATCGCCCTATCCAGAAACGCCACATGCTCCACGTTCGCCTCTGTCCTCATTCTCTGCCCGTTGTGTACGGCAGGCTCTTTTGTCGACTGAGATCAGTCTGAGGTCCGTTTCCGGTAGCGGCAAACATGCAGCCTGCCGCATTTTAGCACACAGTGCCATGACGTTTGCCTTTGCCGTCCGCTCTCTCTCGGGAGAGAAGAATGTCGCCCCCGATACAACACGTCCTGCGTCTGTGGATGCTGTCGTTTTGCTCCATCATCATCATTCACATCTTGTTCCGTTTCTCCTTACCATGTTCATGTACTGCCCCCCGCGCCTCCTGCGAGGCGTGATCGGCAATAGGCGTCGTCGCGCTTTCGCAACGCCTCCTGATTACACATTTGTATTTCTCGACTGCAGCACGACGTAGCGCGCGTGACGGAAACCAGAAGAGCGCCACCCGTTGCGCCATACGATAGAGGTAGTCTCGCGTCCAAATATCGCAAGCACGTATTCCTGCAAGGATCAGGCCTCGCTCGCTCGCACGTCAATTCCACCTCGGCGTATCCTGGTGGCTCTTGCGCCATCTCACCGTGCAGTTTTGTTTAATTGTAGATCAGGTCTCAAATGATTGCAGTAATCCAATGCCCCCCTCGCACACCCTCCGACGAGGATGCTCCTTTTCCATCCTCTCTGTCGTCATCCTCACCCACGTACATAACCGTGTCCGCCTTAAGCCACCACGAACGTCTTCACTACCAGCGCAAAACAAACGCCCTCGGCGTTTTTCCATTTTGCTTTAGAGGCACATTGTTCATTCGGATGCTTTCTTACGTAAATGCCTGGGCGCGATAGAGAGGGCGACTAACGCCCCTATAATAAATCTACATGCCTTCGCCCCCACGAAACCATACTCCAATGACCGAAAAAAGTACAACACTAGCACCCAGACACGTTGGTGAAGAGCTCGTCTTTTGTCGGTCGTCAAGCCGCGCTTTCCGCGCTCAGCACTAACCACGAAGACTTCCCAATGGCGTGTTCTCGAAATGAACGCATCCCCGAGACCGCCCATGCTGTACCTCCCACCCCCCTTTCAACCCACACTCCGCTAACCTGCACTCCCGACCCCGCCCCCTGCCCCCACACGCTGAACGCCCTGCTACACGTGAGCAAAGATGCGGTCCTGTGCTTCCTCCTCCATCTTTACGCGATCTCGTTCCCGTTGCTCTGTCATTTGAGCATATTTTTCTGGGAAACAATGGCTGTAGATGAGTCTGATAGGCAGTGTCAAGATTGCGATGATGACGTACACGACGAGAAGGACGATGACAAAAGGGAGTAGAAGGGCAAAGACCAGAATGGCAAGGATCCATCCGCAGCCTTTGATCTCGAGCAGGACGCTGAGCCACTTGGGCAACTGGACTGGTTGCTGGCGGCTCTCCCATTCTTGATATGTCTGGTTGGGGTGCTCGTTGTCGGCGCCCGTTTGGGACAAAAATTGATCGTACAAGGTCTTCTTGACGACGTTGGTGAGGGTATCGTATGCCTGTGACACGGCGGTCATGGCGTCGTCCGCGCCGTCCAGCTGGCACTTGTCCGGATGCAGCATCCTAGCTAAAGTGTAGTAATTTTTCTTGAGGGTGACGTTATCCGCGTCGGTAGACACGTGCAGGACGGCGTAATGATTTGGGGCCGACTTGATGCGGTCAATCTCCGTAGCGGCGTCGCCTGGAAAGATGTCGACTGGATCTTGGACTTTGGCGGGGACCGGCAAGGCGGTGGTACGGTCGGGATTGTCAGGTGAGTTATCGTCGGTGCGCGGGTCTCGGGTGGAAGGGCCGTCGGGGTCGAAATCGTCGACCGCGCCCTGGATCTTGTCGAGTTGCTCGACGCCTTTGCTGGCCTTGTCCAGGCCCTTGAGGAGGTTGTCATCGCCTGGGCAGTGCTTGAGGCCTTGCTGGAAGGTGGCCTTCGCGGCGTGGTACTCGGCGTCGTGCAGCTGGGCTGTGCCTTTTCGCCACCAGCCCTGAGGCAAAGGGAATTCGCGGGCAAAGAGCAGGGAGAGCGCGGGGCGCGTGGGTTAGAGGGGATGGTTCCCGGGCAAGTGGGGGCGGCAGCGGGAGGGGTGCGGGGTGGTTGTGACATACCTTTGACCACTTGACGTCTAGCTCGATGCACATCTCCGCGTCGCGTCGGGCTTTTGCGAAGTCCTCCAGCTTGAGATAGGCGGCGGAGCGGTTGGAAAAGAGGGCGGCATTGTTAGGTTCGGTTTCGATGCCGGCGGTATAAAGGTCGATGGCCTTTGGGTAATTGCCTGCCTTGAAGGCTTCGTTCCCCTTGTCCTTGAAGTCGGCCATGTGGGCGGGGCGGGCGGGGAGAGGGGTAGACGCAAGCCTCAAGCGACGCGGGAGGGAAACTGGGGCGCGCACGAACGGACGGTTGCCTCGTAGTGCCGCGAGTTGAGGGCGAGGGGGCGGGGGGGGCGGGGGGGGGGAAGGGAGAGGACGTGAGCGGTGGCGAGGGTGGGGAATAAGTGCAGGAATTGAGAGGGGGAGTATGTTGGTTGGCGGCAGCGGGGCGACCGAAGGGTAAGGCTGGCGGCGGGGCGCAGTAACGGAAACTGCACACGACTGAACAGTCTCATCCCCGAAAAAACGACAAAAACCCTGCTTACAGCAGCTGTAAGGGAATCGCTCCCCATCACCGCCCACGCACCACACGAGTACAGAGGCAACACGTGGACACGTGGGCACGCTGACTTGGATGCACACAAGTGTCGTTACGCCGCCGCTGCCTTCGGTGACGAGGCGTACACGGGTCAGGACCACGGGATCGGGATCGGACCCGGATTGCCTTGCCCATGATCCGCAACCCCGAAGCCAGGTCGGCGTGGCGCAGAGCCTGTACCACGAAGGTGCTTGTCGGAGCATCAGAAGCGTTCCCCATCCAACGGTGGGCCAGAGGCCCTAACGCCCCCCTCCCCCCCCTTCCCCTCTCTTTTGCACTTTCAACTATATTGCCATTTGCATCAGGCAGTTGCTTGACATTGAAAATATTGAAAATGTGCGACCACATGCTGTTATCTGAAAAGGTCAAAATCGAGTGACACGTGTACATGACTGCACGGTCCGGGCGCTCTTACCCATATCACGACATGACACGTGTAAAATCCCCGATT
>NW_005179222.1:8941-11994 GCF_000350225.1 Chondrus crispus
CAACCAGACCGGACCTTTCCCCCCCTCCCACCCGCACCATGCGCCCCTCCCACGTCGCCGTCGTCGCGCAAGTCCGCGGGGCGCCCCGCCCCATCCCGCGCCCGCCACCCCCGCCGCCGCCGCCTCCGCCCGTCACGCCGCCCATCCTGTGCGACGTGTGCTGCGAGCACGTCCCGCCGGCCCTGCTGCGCGGCTGCGCCGCCTGCACGCACCGCTACTGCGCCCCCTGCGTCGACAAGTACTGGACCAGCGCCATCTACTCGGGCAACCACGCCCGTCTGCTCTGCATGTACGGCGGCTGCGGCGTCTTCGCCACAGACGCAGACATCGTCGCCGTCGTCAAGGAGCGCACCTTCCGCAAGATGCTCTACTTCCGCTCGCGCGACCGCTACAGCCCGTACCCCGATGCCCGCTGGTGCGCCACGGACATGTGCTGGGAGTTTCTGGGCATTGTCGCCTCCGCCGCGCCCGACCGCTCCGTCGTGCAGTGTACCCGCTGCCGCGCCCATAACTGCGTCAAGTGCGACAAGCTTGTCCCTTCGTTGGACCCTAACGTGCCATCCGCCACCCATGTCTGCGCCACCCGCAAGCCCAACAAGGCCCACGCCGCCCTGTTTTCCCTCTGGGCCACAGTCCACACCAAGGCCTGTCCCGCCTGCGCCGCCCGCATCCAGAGAAACCATGGCTGCTCGCACATGACCTGTACCCGCTGCTCCTCGTACTTTTGCTGGCGCTGCAAGGGCTTTCTCAACAACGGCTGCCCCCTGCCCGGCCGTGCATGCGTCTGCGACCGCGTCATGACCGCTGCCGCCTACTCGGGGTTGGCGGTTGCAGGCGTCCTGGGTTCCCCCATCATCATAGCCGCCGCCTTGGTGGGTGGCGGCCCGTACGTTGCCTACAGAGTGTTTAAAGCCCGTAGGGAGAAACTAAGAAATCGACGCCCGCCAGAAGACGGAGGCGGAATCCACGGAAGGGGGAGAATCCCCAGGGGACCGGGCCGAGTCCTGCAACCTAATGAGATGGTCACACAGGAGGACGACGAGTTTGACAGCGGGTCGGAGACGAGGCTCACCGCGTTCTCGGAGGTCATGGTGGCGGAGGCGAGGGGGATGGTTCGACCACCGCGGAGGGTGAGAGTGGGCGGGGGTAGCGCCGTGCTAGAGGGCGTCCAGGTGATGGTTATCGAAGAAAAGGAGGGCGAGGAGACGGATGCGGATGACCCATTTATTGGCGAGGATGGCAGCGAGAGTACTAGTGAGGATGGGGACGACAGAGCGAGTTGCAAACCGGACAGACCGTTTGTGCTGGAGAGACGAAGGGGCAGCGTGGGGGGCAGTCGGGTGGCGAGGAGGGTTGTGTTGTAAGAGGGTGTTACTGTCCAAGTTAAGAGGCGTCGTTTAGGGTGATAGTGCAGTTTTAGTTTTTGTGAGTGCCCTTGGTCCGCTTGTGCAGTGCGTTTTGGCTCGGCGACAGTAAAGCTTGCGTGTGCCGGAGTCAGCTTGGTGGTGGCGGGAGGGGTTTTTGCTTTTTACGGTGCAACGAAAAAATGCCTATTCGGCTGTGCGGTCGGGCGATAACCGCAGCTGATGGAAAATGACACACGCCCAGTCTGCCTCGCCCCCAGCAACATTTGTACAAAAGGAGCGACGTTCACTGTACCATGCATTCGCTTCCTGCTTCCTCGCAACCTTGTCCCGTATCCGCGATTATGTGCTCCAAAATCTGCATTGCATTTCCGTAATCCGTCGTGATCAGCTTGAGATTACTCAAGTGCGTCGTTGACAGCTGCTTGCCCCTCGTGACACCATTCGCTCGATTCGATTCGATCGCCTCTTTCACTGCGTCCTGCGCCTCGCTTTCGTACTTGCGCACTTCAAAGAGCCGCTGCATCGCAAACATACGAAGGTACACTTTTTGCACACCCCTCTTTAGAAAGGCGGCCGCTGCCCTTCGGTCTTGTTTCTCCAGCTCCGCGATTTTCGGTGTCGCAAAACTTTTGGTGAGGAATCGGTAATAGTCAAGAATATCCCTTTTTGCCTGCGGAAACTTGCTCCGATGCGTTCGCAGCTCTCGTTCGTTCAGGCGGAACAACGTTTCACGCGCCAACGCCCACTGAAAGCCATGCCGAAAGGCAAGGATCGCTGTCTTCTCAAAGGTGTCATAGTCCTTCTTCGCGAGCGACGCGGTGCACATGTCACTGGCAGTGTCAAAGGCTGTTTTCAACTCTTTCGATTTCGCGAGGGCACTGCTGTACTCTGCCCGCGGGAGGCGCGGCTTGTCTCTTGAACTGAGTTCCTTGGCAACGGTTTCGCTCGTATTCCGTCGTCCCTGGCTCCCATTCGCGCTGCTGTCGGGTGTCGAAACGCTCAAAGGAACACCAGTAGGGCGACTGCTCGGAATTTGGACCTTGGACGTGCGCTCCTTAACCGGACTACGTTCCGCATCCTTGCCCCTGCGGTTCTTGTCCCTATCGCTACCCCTTGCGCTGCGATTGCTCTCGCCATCTGTGTCCGACTTTGATTTTCGCTGCAGTGGGCGCTCTGCAGTCCTTTCGCGGTCGCGGCTGGAACGATCTCTCTCCCGGTCGCGTTCCTTGTCCCTGATACGCTCTGAAGTGCGCTCACGTGAGCGGTCTCGCGTGCGCTCTCTAGACCTGTCCCGGGTCCTCTCCCTCGACCTGTCGCGGTCGCGGTCGCGACTTCGACCTGTATCGCGGTTGCGCTCACGGCCTCTTTCTCGATAGCGTTCCGGGTCGCGTTCTCTATCGCGAGTGCGTTCCCTGTTCATGTCACGGTCGCGCTCCGGGCGAGAGTCAGTGCGGCGACGTCGTTCTCGATCTCTGTCACGGTCGCGGTCCCTGTCGCGGTCTCTGGGTCTCTCTCTGTCCTTGTCGTAGTCGGTCTCGCGGTCGACAGTGCGGGCCTTGTCGCGGTTGCGGGCACGGTCCTTGGTTCTCGGACGGTCTTGGTCGTATTCTATGTCGCGGTCGCGAGGTCGGTCTCGGTGCGGCGTATCAGGCTCGGAGCGGAGTTTGGCGGGGATGGCAGGAGCAT
>NW_005179222.1:12094-119228 GCF_000350225.1 Chondrus crispus
ATTCGAAGGCCCCGGCGGAACGACCTCACCGATAAGGTCGCTCCCAAGGTGGTCGATGGCCTCGTATGCCTCATGACGTCGAAAATATATAACGTCTTGGGCTCCGTGGCCACCGAAGGCAACGCGTTTAAGCCCCACACGATCGCCGTCGACACGTGCTCGGGCTACAACCTAACACATACAGCTCATTTCAACTCACCTCAAACAAACTCCTCACAATGTCTCGTGTCAGTTCATCAATCAAATCTTCCAAACGCACTCAGGGCAAGTCTACCCAAACCACCTCCAAGTCCCTCACGAAAACTACCGTCAAAATCCATGAGGCCCCAACCAGCCGCCTTTTGACACAACTCACTCGCTTGCAGGACCAAGAAGCCGGCTGGAATCAGACAACGTTTGATCTCTCGGTTTCAAAACCCACCATCGCCGTCGTCTATGATAAAAATGGAGCCATAGTCGGGTCTGGCACTCTGAATGCCATGTCCCCTCAAAGCTTTTGGATGGGCAACGTGTTTGTTGCCGAGAGCATGAGGCGCCGTGGAATTGGTTCCAAGTTGGTCTCGGAGCTTCTGAGCCACGCTGAAGCAAAGAAGTAAGTATACTTGCATTTCTAATGCCCTGTATCTCGCCTCTATCTCTTTCCTCCACGCCTCTTTCAATCACATTCTCTAACATCCGTTTTCATTAATCCATTGTCTACCCCTGTTCGCAATGTCTCGTGTCTTTTTAGGAGCCGATCTTCCGTTGTCCTCACCTCCACAGATCTCGGAATGGGAATGTACAGCCGCCTCGGCTTTAAAGTCGTACCTAGCATCAAGATCGTCATGTACGCAAGACCGCCTACAGTCGCCCCGACTCGTTCCAGCCTCAAGCCAAGAGTCCCAAGCAAGGCCGAACACGAAGAGGCAATCAAGTTCGATGAAAAGTCCAATGGTGCATCACGCGCATCGATGCTGCGGAGCATCTATAAGCAGTACGGGATGTGTGCAGTTTTGAAGTCTGGCTCGTCTATCGTGGCAGTTGCGTGGGGTCGGTACCTGGCAAGTCCTACAAAGGACCACCAGCCGGAGTTACAAATCGGACCCGTAGTTGCAAAGAAGTCTGAGTATGCGGCTAGCGTGACCGGGGAGCTTCTGAGAATGGACCAGGGCGGGCGTTCTGCAAAGAAGGGTATGTGTGGGAGTGCAATGGTTCTATCTGTGCAGCGAGGGAATGACAGCAAGCCTGGGATGCGGGCGTTTGAGTCAGTTGGATTTATGAAGATGGGAGAGATGCCGTACATGCGGAAGACACTTGGGAGGTCTTCGAGTTCATCTGATTCGAAGCTAGACCTTGTACGGGCAAGCTCATCATACCATGCGATGGCATGGTGGGATCTTGCATAGGCATGTCCAGTCATGCCCAGCGCTTGCAAACGAACAAGCAAGATGCTGAAAATCTCCTTTTTGGAGAGACACAATGATACAAACGCGAATTGACTTTCTAGGACCACGCCTGAACTTTAATGTGCCAACTTAACCAAGGCGTATAACTTATATAGATTCTTTGTTTCCTTCTAGCAAGTAGATCATATGAACATATTAAATATGGATATGTTTAAGTGCAGTATTCACATGTACATACCGCTTTCGCTCCTGTCGAGTGCAGTTCCTTGATCGCGTTGCAACAATAATGTGAGCCCTTCACTGACTTACATTATTGTTTCAATAGTGTGACTTAGCTGCGCTCATTTATAACTTTTGTACAAGCTATGGAATACGACAGAACGTCCATATTGAGATTCGTGCATATCCTTGTGTTCCATATTGACATAACTATGTCGGTATAGCTTTTCGGCATCGCTCCACCCCAACCGAAGTACGCGCTATAGAACCGCTTCCGTGAGACGCGCTTTGACTTGCCTGCAGCATATTCCCAACTTTTGTATATGGCCTCCTCTTTCCTGTCTCACAAGTCCGAGTAGACAGAGGAGGACATGCAAACACGCGCTCGTTACAGTACTCTACACAGAAATTAGTTTCCTTGTCAGGCCTTTTCCAAGCAGATCTTGTTACAAAATTGTCTTGCCAACATGCCCAAGATTGACTAACATAGCAAGAGGACATTATCTCAAAACTACTGCTACACAAACCAGAGAGGAAGTGAGAACTTCATAGAGTAACTTCGATCTGCGACTGCACTTAAATGAAAAAGGCCAACAAAAGTCTTTGATAGACATATGAGAAGGAGACACGACATATGAAATGGATACACCCTCCCTCGCGGCGCGGTCCATATTCTTGTTTTTGGCGATTAAGCCATTTTGTTCGTTTTGTTACTGGTGACGTGATGTTCCTGCCAAGAGCCGTCCCCGCATTGTTCTCTAGTGTCTATCGGACAGTTAGTGCTCATATGAGGACAAAAGTTATTTTACTTTTTCCAGCCAACCAGACTCGCGATTTTACTTCTGTTTTTTTAAACCAGAAGGCCATCACCACACGTAAAGCACTTGTATGTCGATTCTAGTGAAAACCAACTCGTTGATGCATATAAAGATGTTCAAAAGAAAAAGTCAGCTTACAACAAGCATTTTTCTTAAAGCTAATTTTATGCCAGCAGCATAAAAAACATTGCGTTGAGGGCTTTCCATTCGGTTCTAACTTCCGAAAAAGTTAAAACCAATCAATCTACGAAAGAAAAAACGAAACCGTGGCCATCAAAATTGAAAAGAAATAAAATGTGCAGACTTTTATGTTATGCGAACGCTTGGTCGGAGAGACACTAGCTAGTTGTTCACAAAAAAATTCTTCAACACCGATACGACGCCCGGGGGCATGTTTATATGATTGATAATATTGAAGGCTTCCGCTCGTGGGAAGTCACGCGTAGTCAAAAATGAATAAAGTGGTATCCTCTATTTTTTACGGGGTCCAGAACATCTGTCTCTATCTATACTCCTGTTCCCAGAGGGCTGTTACAGCCTGAGGTTTGCCAGCATCAGCGGATACGAAGGGTATATTTTGTCAGCAGATAACGGTACAGATGACGGTACCGACAGTACCGACAGTCCCGACAGTGAAATCAGTGAAGCAGGAAATTCTAAACAGCACAGTACAATACTGTGCTACAATAAGCAGTATCTCTTCATCTTTCAGGATGTAATAGAGGCAGAGTTTTACCGTTGCGGCACAGTTCGGTGTAAAACTTTGCGCTAATTAGTATGGATGGGAGTTTTGCTCCTCTTAAATAATTAAATAAATAGAAGCTGAAGAATATGATGAGTGAAAGTTGCGTCATTTTTAAATTTTAATTTATTTAAATTTAAATAGAGATCGTCTTTGGTCTTATCGAGGTCGTGGAAACGCTTTCGGACGACAGCACCACGCCGCAACGGCCGAGCCATGCGCCGCCGCGCGCGGGCCATTCGCCGTTCCCCCGCGGGAGCCGCGTCCCCGCACGTGCGCCGCGCGCCATACCCGCGCTCGGATGCGCCGCGTGCCGGCGCCGGACGGATGGCACGGCGGCCGGCGCGGCAGCGCGCCAGTGCGGCGCAGGTCCACACGCGCACGCTGCCCACTGAACACTCGCGCCCCAGGACACAGGGCCGTCGTTAGTTTGCGCGCATGTAGACTGAGCGGCCGCGCCCGTGACACACGACCGTCACCTGTATCTGCGCGCGCCGGCCTCGCCCTCTCCACCACGGATCCCGCGCTTGGCACACGCTGCCACCCCCCTTCTGTGCCAAACATGCGCGCTTGTCCCCTTTCCCGCCGTGTAGTCCCCGCGTCCCGCCATCTCCCCGCATCTTTATTTACAGATCCCCAGATCCCCACCTTCGCGCTCCGTGCCCCGCCTACGCTCGTGGTCCCCCACGCCACATTTGACAAGCCCTGCTAATTGTCACCGCTTCCCACCAGTACTTCACCCCCCCACGCACGCAACTCGTGCGAGTTGCGTTGGTGCGAGCACCAGCACCACTCCCCCGCTTCTTCCGCCCTCCGTCACTCACCAATCCACGCGCTGCCGGAAACAAGTGACAACTGTTACCGAACACCTACTGTCCTTTGTCCCCGTTTCAACTTGCTCCCCTTACACATGCTCACATGCTCAGTGTGCCACGACACCATCCACTCCGCCGCCCACCCCCAACCCCCCTCTCCTCCCCCCGCATCCTTCCCCATGCCTCCTCTTTCGCGGACGTTGTGTGCCACCCATCCCGCTCCTACGAAACATCTCGTCACTTTCACACACCAACTCACTATACTGTACACTCTCACTAGTCATTTCTATCACTACCGTAACGTGGATTACAAACCCGTACTTTTTTCCCGAACACGCCCTCTTGACTTGGTTTCCCTTTTTACAACTTTGGCGTTCTCATCGCCTCCAATCTTTTTGCCCCTCGGAGCTCCCTGTTGCCCCATCGGAACTACCGTCCACTGCCAACGTCTTTGTCTTTGTGCTTGTCTTTGGAAACTGTACCAAACCTCAACACAAAGCCCAGCTCAACTACCGAAATCCTTGTCCATAGTCTGCAATGAAGCATCTACTTGATCCTACATTGACTCCCACGCTGACCACCTTTGTTAAGAGCACCACCGCTCCCTAGATACACACTATTTTCCTCGCTATAAAACCTCACCAAACCTTCCTTCCCCCAACTAAAATTCCTCACACAAACAAACAAACCAACTCTCCTAACACATACAGCTCATTTCAACTCACCTCAAACAAACTCCTCACAATGTCTCGTGTCAGTTCATCAATCAAATCTTCCAAACGCACTCAGGGCAAGTCTACCCAAACCACCTCCAAGTCCCTCACGAAAACTACCGTCAAAATCCATGAGGCCCCAACCAGCCGCCTTTTGACACAACTCACTCGCTTGCAGGACCAAGAAGCCGGCTGGAATCAGACAACGTTTGATCTCTCGGTTTCAAAACCCACCATCGCCGTCGTCTATGATAAAAATGGAGCCATAGTCGGGTCTGGCACTCTGAATGCCATGTCCCCTCAAAGCTTTTGGATGGGCAACGTGTTTGTTGCCGAGAGCATGAGGCGCCGTGGAATTGGTTCCAAGTTGGTCTCGGAGCTTCTGAGCCACGCTGAAGCAAAGAAGTAAGTATACTTGCATTTCTAATGCCCTGTATCTCGCCTCTATCTCTTTCCTCCACGCCTCTTTCAATCACATTCTCTAACATCCGTTTTCATTAATCCATTGTCTACCCCTGTTCGCAATGTCTCGTGTCTTTTTAGGAGCCGATCTTCCGTTGTCCTCACCTCCACAGATCTCGGAATGGGAATGTACAGCCGCCTCGGCTTTAAAGTCGTACCTAGCATCAAGATCGTCATGTATGCAAGACCGCCTACAGTCGCCCCGACTCGTTCCAGCCTCAAGCCAAGAGTCCCAAGCAAGGCCGAACACGAAGAGGCAATCAAGTTCGATGAAAAGTCCAATGGTGCATCACGCGCATCGATGCTGCGGAGCATCTATAAGCAGTACGGGATGTGTGCAGTTTTGAAGTCTGGCTCGTCTATCGTGGCAGTTGCGTGGGGTCGGTACCTGGCAAGTCCTACAAAGGACCACCAGCCGGAGTTACAAATCGGACCCGTAGTTGCAAAGAAGTCTGAGTATGCGGCTAGCGTGACCGGGGAGCTTCTGAGAATGGACCAGGGCGGGCGTTCTGCAAAGAAGGGTATGTGTGGGAGTGCAATGGTTCTATCTGTGCAGCGAGGGAATGACAGCAAGCCTGGGATGCGGGCGTTTGAGTCAGTTGGATTTATGAAGATGGGAGAGATGCCGTACATGCGGAAGACACTTGGGAGGTCTTCGAGTTCATCTGATTCGAAGCTAGACCTTGTACGGGCAAGCTCATCATACCATGCGATGGCATGGTGGGATCTTGCATAGGCATGTCCAGTCATGCCCAGCGCTTGCAAACGAACAAGCAAGATGCTGAAAATCTCCTTTTTGGAGAGACACAATGATACAAACGCGAATTGACTTTCTAGGACCACGCCTGAACTTTAATGTGCCAACTTAACCAAGGCGTATAACTTATATAGATTCTTTGTTTCCTTCTAGCAAGTAGATCATATGAACATATTAAATATGGATATGTTTAAGTGCAGTATTCACATGTACATACCGCTTTCGCTCCTGTCGAGTGCAGTTCCTTGATCGCGTTGCAACAATAATGTGAGCCCTTCACTGACTTACATTATTGTTTCAATAGTGTGACTTAGCTGCGCTCATTTATAACTTTTGTACAAGCTATGGAATACGACAGAACGTCCATATTGAGATTCGTGCATATCCTTGTGTTCCATATTGACATAACTATGTCGGTATAGCTTTTCGGCATCGCTCCACCCCAACCGAAGTACGCGCTATAGAACCGCTTCCGTGAGACGCGCTTTGACTTGCCTGCAGCATATTCCCAACTTTTGTATATGGCCTCCTCTTTCCTGTCTCACAAGTCCGAGTAGACAGAGGAGGACATGCAAACACGCGCTCGTTACAGTACTCTACACAGAAATTAGTTTCCTTGTCAGGCCTTTTCCAAGCAGATCTTGTTACAAAATTGTCTTGCCAACATGCCCAAGATTGACTAACATAGCAAGAGGACATTATCTCAAAACTACTGCTACACAAACCAGAGAGGAAGTGAGAACTTCATAGAGTAACTTCGATCTGCGACTGCACTTAAATGAAAAAGGCCAACAAAAGTCTTTGATAGAAATATGAGAAGGAGACACGACATATGAAATGGACACACCCTCCCTCGCGGCGCGGTCCATATTCATGTTTTTGGGGATAAGCCATTTTGTTCGTTTTGCTACCGGTGACATGATGTTCCTGCCAGAAGACGTCCTCACATCGTTCTCTAGCTAGTTGTCACTAAAAAAAACTTCAACACCGATACGACGGCCGGGGGCGTGTTTATATTATTGATAAGCAGTATCTCTTCATCTTTCAGGGTGTAGTGGAGGCAAAGTTTTACCCTTGCCCTCTTTCACTTTGGTTCAGGTCCATGCTTTCGGAATTAACCATGTTGAAAAGTGTAGGTCAGGGTTGCGCTCCATCGTTCTCGACCTCGATAAGACCAAAGACGATCAATGACGCAACTTTCACCATTTAACTAACTCTGACGAAAAGAATATGTTCGTCGCTCATTTTATATCTTGAGAAAGCAACACTTCTACAGCCAAGCAGAGGTGACCAAGGTGTCCCCGCGAAACATGTCCCCATGTACATCTATCTTGTCGCGAGCGATGCTCTAGCAAAGTGTAAGCTTCATATGAGGACACTTGGCGAAAGAACCTTCAGTAAAGCGTCTTCTGAAAGGTGCACGTGAAGCGAGGCTCTTCTTTGAGTTATACCCTTTTATAACTTGACTTACATCGCAGTCAAAAGCCGGCTCAATCAACGCCCCAGCCTTGCCGACTGGCCCAGTTCTCAGCATGAAACCGTCAAGCAGCCGTTGGAAAGAACAGATCAAAGAAAAATTCCATATGCTTTGCGAGCGGATGCGCAGTGACTGAGACTGTTTTCCGTTTATGAAATCAAATGTCTACAACAATTTGAAGCGACAACTGCGAAGGCTTGGGCACAGCCCAGTGACCTTCAATGAACAGCTGTGCATCCCAAACTTAGACACTTGTGTTCACGTCGTCGATAGCGTATTCCCGAGAGGCGCATGAGTTCAGGGATTGTTAGCTGGACCTCTTTCCTTCGCCAGCATTTTGCCATCGTGTCTCTCCTCGTTACTGAAGGCATCACAATTCGAAGATTGTACAGTATTGGATCGAACAATCGCCGAAGCAGGGTCTGGGTAGACAGCAATGAACGGCGAGTGCCACGAAAGGGGAGCCTGTCAAAACAAATGGTCAGAAATGACTTTGTCACCGGCAACAAGCACACACCTAAAAGAAGGGCAAACAGATCGCGATTGGCTAACAGAAAGGCCTCTCGTCATGTTCTCAATCTCGTCGCTCAATACAGCTCTTTGTGTCACTCCTCCTGTATGCTACTGCTGTACGTGTGCATCATTCGTTTCCGATGAGGGATTGAGTCGTAGAGTCATTATGTCATTTCGCCAACATCATCTGATTACCGTTTCGTCCACAAAGATGTTTTCGCGCACTTTTGACTGTAATAGTGGCGACACTTGCGTGTTTCTCTGACTCTTCCCACGTTCACTTCCCATTGGGTGTTGCTCACAGGTATAATCTCAGACAAACTTTGTTCATTGTCCGCATATCCCCACTGGTATATTAGTTGTTCATTTTTCCCCCAGTATACATCTCTTCATTGAGCATTTCGAGGTTTCTTGTGATTCATATGAACGATTTAATATTTTTCAAGATTGTCACCTATTGATTTAAGCCAGAGCAATTGACAAATGATGGAGAATGTCGCTATTGCTGTGTCGAGAAATCTTCTCTTTTCGACACACGACCTTCTATGTTGTGGATCCTAAAATTTGTAAGCGGTCACCTAGAAGAAAATCAATATTTCTTGCTTTGTAGAGTAGAACGTGGAATGCTCAACGACAACATTCAGCATGTTACGTGACAGAATAGTAATAGCGAAACATTATAGATAGAAGTCAATCTGTTTTTCACGGCAATATAGGGTCCACTGTCTACTCCAGATGTCTATGGCGCAATAATGGGATGGAAATCTCATCGATCTTCTCTGCTCCGCGGATGTACAAGCTCAAAAAGCGTTTGCGCTTGGATTGAAGTCATTGCGAGTAAATCAGGGTTGGAAAAAGTGTCGTTTTGTTTTGGAGTTCGTGCTGAAACATAGGTCGGTATAAAAGATGAACGTAATCTCTCACAGCGAACGAAATTATTCTTCTCACAACTCAAACAAAAGAACCTACTGTCTTCGAGATAACTATTCACTTCATCCACAGAACCTCTAACATGTCACCCGTCCATTCCGCCCCCCACTCTGCGCGAAGCCCACATAGCAAAGCTACGCAGCTCACCTCCAAGCCTACAACCCAAACCACCGTACAAGTCATAGGGGCCCCGGACCGCGATCTTCTGGAGCAGATTACTCGCTTTGAAGATGAGGAAGCTGGGTGGAATCAGACACCGTTTGATCTATCAGTCACAGAGACCACCATTGTCATTGCTCACGACAAAAAGGGCACTCTGATTGGGGTCGGGACGATTCATGAGGCGTCTCCACAAAGCTTTTGGATGGGCAACGTCTTAGTATCTCAGAGCATGAGGCGCCGTGGAATTGGTTCCAAGTTGGTCTCGGAGCTTCTGAGCCACGCTGAAGCAAAGAAGTAAGTATACTTGTATTTCTAATGCCCTGTATCTCGCCTCTATCTCTTTTTCTCTACACTTCTTTCAATCACATTCTCTAACATCCGTTTTCATTAATCCATTGTCTACCCTTGTTCGCAATGTCTCGTGTCTTTTTAGGAGCCGATCTTCCGTTGTCCTCACCTCCACAGATCTCGGAATGGGAATGTACAGCCGCCTCGGCTTTAAAGTCGTACCTAGCATCAAGATCGTCATGTATGCAAGACCGCCTGCAGTTGCCCCGACTCGTTCCAGCCTGAAACCAAGAGTCCCAAGCAAGGCCGAACACGAGGAGGCAATCAAGTTCGATGAAAAGTCCAATGGGGCATCGCGCGCATCAATGCTGCGGAGCATCTATAAGCAGTACGGGATGTGTGCAGTTTTGAAGTCTGGCTCGTCTATCGTGGCAGTTGCGTGGGGTCGGTACCTGGCAAGTCCTACAAAGGACCACCAGCCGGAGTTACAAATCGGACCCGTAGTTGCAAAGAAGTCTGAGTATGCGGCTAGCGTGACCGGGGAGCTTCTGAGAATGGACCAGGGCGGGCGTTCTGCAAAGAAGGGTATGTGTGGGAGTGCAATGGTTCTATCTGTGCAGCGGGGGAATGACAACAAGCCTGGGATGCGGGCGTTTGAGTCAGCTGGATTTATGAAGATGGGAGAGATGCCGTACATGCGGAAGACACTTGGGAGGTCTTCGAGTTCATCTGATTCGAAGCTAGACCTTGTACGGGCAAGCTCATCATATTATGCGATGGCATGGTGGGACCAGGCCTAAATGTGTGTATGTTGACATCTGGGCAGGAGGGATTTGGACAGTGGCGTTGGAGTTGAGTTCGATCAGATATCACTTATAGAGGATAGCATGGAGTGCAAGTGAATTGTTCAACTCGACTTGGAGCATGGTGTCTGTGTAGAAGATTTATCTCATTCTACTGTTCTTGGAAGATGTCGTTAAAAAGCTAGCTGATGCCTGTACTAATAAAGTTGCGTACTGTACTCATAAATGAAATTTTAAAACTTAATTTGTTGACGACTTGCGCTCTCCTCTCTATTGTGTGTGCCCATGGTGCTGAAGTTATAGATGGGACGGGAAAATTCATTTCTTGTAAATAGTTTCAATGCTTCTCATAAATACTTTTGGACTATAGATGGAACAGATGGTGAACAGGCAGTGCAGAACCTATCCTTTCAAGCTATCGTATGCATATGCCCAGTGTCGCTCGCTCTCAAACTATATTTCCGGATCCGCCTCAACCTTCCCAACGCCCTGCGCAAACAGCAGGCTGCTGTTCTGAGTGTTCAATGGGCCGCACGTCTGGATTTTACGTCTAAGATCGACCAGGATTCAATGCCTCAGAACGACATAGCACCTCGTAAGGCCATCCTCATGCTAATTTTATCACTGGGTGTATGCGATGAATTGGTTTTTTCAAGGCTGATGTTGCCAACACATGCGGCCCGCAGCATATAGAATGGCTGATCTACGAAGCCATCTGCAGTATGTATGAATGTTTTCATTTCACGGAGATCGAGTAGTTTCAACAGGGTTTAGCAATGTTTCTTCATCCAAGGCTCTCCATTTATGACAATACCGCAGGTCAATAATAAATGTACAGGGTGAAATCTTTCTAAAACGATGGACAGAGTAGGCGAAGCTTGTACAGGTGAGAAAATATCTAGCACTTGCAAGATGCCGGTTGGGTTGTGTAGACGCGAGTTCTTTCTTCCTCCCCAATGAAACGATGAAAGTTCCCACGTTTTGTGGCCTGTATCTCTCTTAGCGACCGGTACACCTGTCTTGGTTGTACTGCAGATAGTCTAACTGATATGCTGGTTGATCCTTCATTACAAGGTATTATTTTACAGCTACGCAGTCCCAATAGAAGTGTGAAGATCAATATGCCCGACTCAAAGGTTTGCGCAATTGTTCCATATGACTCAGTGCGGATCAATACATTGTTTTGTGGGGACGCACAAGACAGTCCTTGTTGGTATCAAAAGGAACGGACTCTTGACGCTACGTTCAGGAACCGGAGAGTTGAGTGTGGGCGATTAATCAATTTTCTTCGATCCTTGCAGAAATTGGGGACGGATTTGCTTCTTTTGCCACAGCTACAGTGTACTATTTTCAGTGCGAAGTGGGTGGAGAAACTGTCAGCAGTGCAGCTTGTTTTACTCTTGGAGCTGGCAATTTGCATTGTTGGTGCTTGTGTAACCCACTTGCGCAAAGGGATAGAAGGCAAGGACCGAAGGCAAGTAGACCTCTCAGACAGCCACTTGAAGGCAAAGGAAGCTTACAGTTTTTTCCCTCAAGGGGCCTTCGATATTAAGCGACTTGTTGATGTTAATGTGTGAACAGAAGACCGATGCCTCCTCGTTTACTCGTCGTCGCTCGCTAGTTATAAGTCTATCCTGAAGGACAGACTGTCCTGTGCGGTCTGAGACTGCAAAATGACTATTGGCGAATGTGATTGTGCGGTCTGACAGTCCCCGGGTTCGCCAATAGGGGTTTTGGGTCGACGAAGCTGAGCTTGTTGAGGAGAGTTTTCGTGCGTTGTGGGCCGAGTGGCTTTGTGAAGTAGTCGGCGACGTTTGTAATCATTCGCCTGGAAGATTCAACTCAAGGAAATGGTACACGTGTCTGTACATATCGATATGGATATCGATGACCCTTCGGACCATAATTTGTGCGTGAGCATTAATTAGATGTTACACAGTTGTGCACAGTCGTACACCGCTTACGACTGTACAGAGGCCACAGAAGGTGTTACTGTCTTTTGCTGATAGCATCCAACCTTTGTACGGGATAACACTTGGAAGAGTTAATTGCAGTGCCCGTCATGACCTAAGGGAAAATTGGAACTATGTAATTCTTCGTCTTCATGCCTAATTGCTCATGTTAAGCGCTGCACGACCTTTCAGGCGTGTGCTCGTAGCGCGGGTACCTCGTAATGGAGGTCTATAAATCCCGGAGCGCTGTGCAGCCTCCAGGAAAATAAAGGCATCGGACAACGGGAGCGTCTATCCGTCTGTGCGAGGTACCTTCTCTTTCTGTTTTTTCCCCACAAGTTGCTCCAAGTTGTCCTCGGAGGGGATGTGTTGGATTTTGATGTTTCCTTGTTGAATGTGGTTGTGTATGAGGTGATGTTTCACATCGATGAACTTTCGACGTTTGGTGGGCGCCGAGTTCTGTGCCACGAGGATTGTTGCTTTGTTGTCTACTAGAAGGGAGGTGGGTTCATGCTCCGGTTTTTGTGCGTCGGAGAGGAGGCGGCGGAGCCAGTGAGCTTGTTGCGTGGCTGCCGTGGCCGCGAGGTATTCCGCCTCACAGGTGGAGTCGGCTACTACGGATTGCCAAGCTGAGGTCCAGCTGATCGGCGCGTCGTGGAACATGTGTACTGCTCCGGTTCGGGATCGGCGTGCGTGGTCGTTGGCGAAATCTGAGTCGCTGTATGTGCGGAGGCTTGGAGAGGCGTTGGGAGCCTTGGCTTTGAACAGTATTCCGTGGTGTGCTGTACCGCTGAGGTACCGAAGGAGCCAATGGAGGTGGTTCTTGTGTGTTCGAGCCGGTTTGTGCATGACTGAGGCTAGCATGCTGACGGTGGGGGGATATCGGGCCTGGTGCTATCGGCTAAGTATCTGAGGTCTCCGATTGTTTGGCGGAATAGAAAGGATTGGTGCTGTTCTAAAAGGGGGTCGTCTTGCGCGTACGTGAAGGTTGCTTTAGGGGGTAGCGGTGTTCGCTTTGGATTGGACGACACCACGCCTGTTTTTGTAAGGATGGTTTTGGCGACGTTGGGTTGCGAGATGTGTATAGAGCCATCTGTGAGGCGTTGGATGTGCCATTTGAGATACCTGGCAGGGAAACCGAGACGTTTGATAGTGTATTTGGCTGCGAGAGTGGCGTGGAGCTCGTCTTGTAGCTCTTGAGAAGATGCAGCTGAAAGGAAATCGTCCATATTGATTGGGACTAGAATGAGGCCGCGTTTGGATTTTTTGTAGAAGAGGCAGGGGTCTGCCTGAGTGGGCTGGTAACCATGCGCGATTAGGTGCTTGGACAGTCCGTCGTGGTAAATACGTGCTGCCTGAGGTGTGCCATAGATATTGCGCATGAGTAGACCTGCTTTGCATGGATGTTTGAGGGTGCCGTTGAACCGGGGGTGCTGCTTGATGTATACCGGTTTCGTTTGAGGGAATTTCTCGTGGCGATAGGCGGAGCTGATGTCTAGGTGTTCTAGGGGCCAATTGTGCGTAGCTGCGATGGAGAGGAGTAGACGTACTGTAGTCTTGTCCGCCATGTAGGTGGTGACTTGTTCGGGGTCGTAATGTGTCCCCGGGGTCATGCGGTCGCCGCGTGCTGCGCAGCGCGCCTTGCGGTCGGTTACTGTACCGGTGCGATCCCGAATGTACCTGAATGTCATTGTGAGTGGTATGAGCTTCTCATGTATGGGGATCTGTCGGTCTGGTATCCATTTGATGGTTCCTGTTGCATCTAGCTTATCGAGCTCTGTGTCGTGTGCATGTTCCCATTCGGCAGCGTCAGGGTAGGTTCTGGCTTCTTGTCTGGTACGGGGGTCGGGTGTGGTGAGTTGTAGTCCGGTTCCGTGTGTTGCTGCTGGGAAAGTGCGGAGGACGGCTGTTGTGGTCACTGTAGGGTCATGTGTTTTTGTGTACGGACGGAAGTCTTGCGTGCGTGTGATGTGGTACTTGCTTGTGTGTGTATCTTGCACTGTGATCGAGTGGGGGCTGTTGGAGTACATGTATCGTACTGCTCGGCTGCGTGTGTCTAGTTTGCGTTTTGTGCCGTATATAGGTATTGTGCCTAATTGTCCGAAGATGAGGAGCTGCTTCGGCTGTGCTTTCTGTTTGTGCCATAGTGTGTATGGGGCTTGTCCGGTGGCCCGATGAGGTATGATGTTGTATTTATAAGCCGCATCGCGTACTGCGTCCTCCCAATAGGCGTCCGGTAGGTTGGCGTGGTGGAGATTGGCTCTGGCGGCGTTCATGAGAGTTTGATTAATTCTCTCGGCAATAGAATTTTCCTGAGGCTGATGCGGGGTATTATTCTCGTACTTGATACCGAGGGAGGCGTAGGTGTGCAGCGCGTGGTTGGATTTAAATTCGCGTGCGTTGTCAGTGCGGTAGGTTCGAGGAAGGCGGTTGCGTTGCTTCAGCAGCGCGAAGAATTGCGGCATGATGATTCCTACTTCGCTTCGGGATTTGAGAAAATACAGCATGACGTATCTGGAAGCCGCATCTATGTACGTTAGGAAATGGTGGTTGCCGTGGTTGGATGGAGGATGGATAGGGCCGCATGTGTCAGAACTTATATAGTCGCCCGTGTCATAGTGGTGTTGAGTGGGAGAATGGCGTGCCGGTCGTTGCTTCGCGTGTGCACATGCGGAGCATGACAGTCGGTTTTGGGTGGCGGCGAGAGCGGGTGGAAGGCCGTGTAGCTTCCTCGATTTGGCGATGTCTTGTATTTTGCGTAGGGGGGCATGGTTGAGCTTTAAATGCCAGTGTTGTAAGATCTTGTCTGTGGCTTTACAGGGGATCGGTGGGATGGGGGGTGCTGGTATTGAGCTTACAGGTAATGGTGTAATGGATTTTCTTTTTGTGGTAGTGGGAGGAGGGGCTCGAGTGGCGATGAGGCGCAGATTGGCAGGGTTTTTGAAGGGGTTTGTGAACTGTGTTTTGACGACGGCGTGGGTGTTTTGGATCTGTGTTTCGGGGCGGGGATCGTGCGTGCGCCCCTTGCCTGTGCGTTCTTTGTTCTCTTCCATGCATACGCGTTGATGGGTGGGTCCCATGGGGCTGTGCCTAGGATAGTTTCACGGGAGCGCTTGTCGAGTATGTATGCAGCGTTGGGCGTGAAGAGGACGTTGCCTCTGGTCTTGGTGATGGATCGCACCGAGGGGAGGTTGCTTGTTATGTTTGGGGATACAACAGCGGGGATCTTGAGTGCATGTCCCTTATTCGTCTTGATCGTCGTCTGTCCGGCGTGCGTGCATTTAACGATTTGGTTAGTTGCGGCTTTTGCTTTGTGCTGTATGGGTTGTGGTGTCTGTATGGAGGCGAGGTTGGCCATGTGTGTTGGGTGGGCGCCCGAGTCGAGGATGTACGTACAGTAGTCCTGGTGCAGGCTGTGATCGGTTGTGTCGTCCAGCTCCATATCCGAGTCGTTTGTGTAATCGTCTTGACGTTGAGCGCCCCGTGCCGTCTGGTACGGCTTGGTGCGTACGGGTTGACGGGTACGATGGCGGGGGTGTGCTGCGTGATTGCACTCGGCGTCGGTGTGCCGGGGGTGGGAGACGCCTCGTGACATGTGGAATCTGCATGGATTGGATGGTACGGGGAGGTTCCGGCGGTGGAAACGGTTGTAGCATTGAGGGGCCGAGGCTGGATTTCTGAAAAAATTTGAGCCTCCGGCGTCGCCGTGTATTTGAGAGGTGCGTGGTTGTGACGCTTGCCGGTACGGGTCCATTCGATTGAACTTGTGCACAAAGTCTTTTGTGTCGTTGGGGTCCAGGGCAATGAGTTGGCTGCCAATCGCGGCCGTGGCGGGGTTGGACCGCAGGCCGTCGATGAGGAACTCTACTGTTGTTTTGGGGTCGGCTATTGCTGGGAACCGTGCTGCGATCATTCTGGTTCTGATCTGCTCATGGGCCTTGATGTACTGATCAAGAGTCATACCGGGCAGAAAGTGTGTCTGCTCGGCTAGCTGCTTTAGGTATTTGTGGTCTGAAGCGTTGGTTGTGTCCAGGTGAGAAGTGACTGCCTGTATGAGATAGTAAGAAGTTGGATCGCTTGTGGGGGTGAGTATGAGGTTGGCTATGTGGGCTGGTATGGACGTGATCAGCTTGCCGAGTAGGTAGTTCTTGTTGCGGTTGAATGTTGCTAGATCGGTGGGGTCTTGTGGGGAAGTGGGGTTGCTGATGATGTGCTCGATGGCGTCGATCGTGTGTGCTGCTGCTCGAGTGGCCACGATCCACGGCCCGTAGTTAGTCGGGTCGAGGCGGGGGATGTCGGGGCGTTTTTCCATGGTGCGTATGTCCTGGTGAGTGTTGTTTGTGATGTGAGATGTAGTGTGATTTGTCGTGTAGTTTGTTGTGTAGTTTTTCGTTTGGTTTGTCGTGTTTTGTGTTGATGTCGTAGGATTCGTCGGTGGAGGGATGTATGTGGGGGGCTGAGATGGGGTTAGCCTGGGGCTCCTCCGGGTTGGGAGGGATCGGTTTGTTCTTGTCGTGGTGGGTTGCGATCGTGAAGCGGGGAAGGTTGAATTATGCAAGGTAGCAAAAGGTGCCCATAACCTGTGTGAACAGAAGACTGATGCCTCCTCGTTTACTCGTCATCGCTCGCTAGTTATAAGTCTATCCTGAAAGACAGACTGTCCTGTGCGGTCTGACAGTTAACAAGCGTGATGAAGTGCTCGTGAAAAGGTTTAGTGTCAGCATCTTTCAGAGCGAGAGGCTGTGTCGGACAGTATGTTCTGGGTGCGGATGAGACGATGGTCGAAATGGTGCCAAGTGTGACATGTTCCGCACTTGCTTGTGCGTGTGTGACGATGGGCATACCGTACCAAGGGTACAGTGCGCACTGAAAGTATAAGGACACAATTAGACCTTTCTAGTAGGCATGGTCGATTTGCACAGTGATTACAGTGCGTTCCAAAATGATAGCCGAAATTCGAATTTTTACGTAAGTCATACAAAAATTGACTACACCCGGTTTCCAATCGTCATAAATATCTAACATGTATGTGAAACCTCTCGCATACAATACTGAACGAATACTGCCCATCTGCGAGTCCGGATATAAACTTCATGATAAACACATGTTTCAAAAATATAGCTTTTATTCCAACTATATCAAATTTCTCCCTAATAGACTTTTTCTCAAAACAGTCATCACTTCGACAAAGACATACCAAAATATTCAATTACAGGGCTGTCATACAAAAGCACAGTGTCAATGCGCAAAGCCCCCACCAAAATGTAAAACGTAAATATTTCGAAAATGACGTCACGGCCAATTAAAAGTTCTCATCGTTCCTCGATCAACCGTTAATGCGCAAAGACCAAACGGTAACTGAAAAGACCAACCGTTATTCGAAATGACACAATAACACAGCAAAAACCATAGCACGGGTCTCATGTGCCGCCAGTCATAGTCAATACATTAAAAAGCGCGATGCCCTTCCAGATCAGCACGCTCAGATCGGCACGCTCTTTCCAAAAAACCATCCCGACACATCAACTATGACCCCCATCACCCCTCAGGACGCTGCCGAGGCGCTCAATATTCTGGCAGACACTGCGCTAAAGCGCCAAATTGAGCTACGAGACTACTCTAACGGCGATGCCCCCACTGAGTCTGATGATGAGGCTGACTCCTCTTCCCCCATCTTTGATTCTTTTCATACTTCTGGAGGCTCCAAAGCCATTAGAGATATGATAAACTCTTCACCCCGCGAGTTCCACGCTTTGTGGTTCGAAATATCAGATCATGTGACTGCCACGTGGAATGTTGAGAGAGGCCGAAAATCAAAGTACACTGGGAAAGACGTCCTCTTTATGATGCTGACAACTCTTAAGCATGGCGGACAGTGGGACTTTTTAGGCAATATGTTTAAGGTCAGAGGATCTACATTTGAGAAAACGGTCATGGGCTATATGCCCGTCGTTTCAGACTACTTGTATAATTCGTTCGTTGTGGAAACTGCTGATGCTTATACCATGGATGATGCGTTAGAAAACAAGGTGTTCTTCAGTCACTTTAAATATGCACGTTATGCGACTGATGTAACGTCCCAACAAAGCAACAGGCCATCTGGAAACATGCAGGAAGGCAAAGTTTATTTTAGTAGTCAGCATAAGCTGTACGGACTGAAGGTGGAGGTGTCCCTTTTGCGGAACGGACTGGCAATCGGTTGCACGAAACACTACCGCGGTTCTACTGCTGACGTCGAAATATTTTATCGAAACGTTAATTTTCACGAGGCAGCTCTGAAGAAATCGGACGAGACTAAGCAGCTGCCAGATCCTGGGATTTTAGTGGATGAGTACCCTGACCACTGGGCCGTTTTGATGGACAAAGGGTATCAGGGGGCATCTGAGTATGTGCGTGCTGTAGTTCCGCGCAAGAAGCAGCCGAACAGAGCCATGTCTTTGGAGGATACAACCTACAATCGCAAGGTCTCATCCGATCGTATTGTTGTGGAAAACTATTTTGGGAGAATGGGACAACCATGGACCGTAGTATCAAATAAGTATCGCTGGAGTGAGGGCTCGTATGATTGTATATTTCGTACCTGTCTTGCGCTGACAAATATGCACGTTCGTAAGAATCCGTTACGGGCTTCTGATCACCAGTTTTTCGAGACTGTTCGTAATCGTCTGTACTGTATTGGGGAAGATACAGTCCAGAAAAGGAAGCGCGTACAGGAGCGGTGCAGACAGCGCCGTAAACAGCGCATGGATATGCGGTTTCGGCGTATGAATGGCTCTGATGACGAGGATAGTGACTGTGTGCTGGGTTTCTGAGAACCGTTTAGTACAATTTTAATAAAATGTTGACAGGTGTGCAGTTACTTGCATTTGTGGATGCGTTGTGATTGTCACCTCGCAATACTGGCAGCACGGCTTGCAAATGCGCAAAATGTTATGATTTCTTAGTTTACGGTGTAATTCATGAAAATGTGTGTTTTTCGTGAACGTGGCGATTTTTGAGGCATTTAATTAGGTTGCTCTTTTTGCCTGTTTCACCTGTACCGTTGCATACGCGCTGGTTGATTGTATAATTAGGAGAGGACTGAGTATTTGGGAAATTTCTCAGTTTATCGTCTGGAGACTTAATAACCTGTCAAATCGCCACTACGCACAATAGCCTTCAAACACCTACTCGGCATTAACGAAATTAGGCTATTACAGTAGTGCAATGCGATTCCATTCCAGCACTGCTGTATGGCATCAACCAGGGCGTCACGTGAGGTGAACTGCCTCCCGTTGGCGTACACTGCACGTGCCAAGTGGCCCCAAACGTTCTCAATCGGATTCAGATCCGGAGAGCGAGAGGGCCACGGTAGCAAATTAATTTCCAATTGATTTAACCACGAGTGCGTTAAATTGGATCTATGAATAGATGCCCCATCTTGCATAAAAACGAGTGAGTCATCATGATAACAGTACGCAAATGGTAGCAAATAGTTGTCGAGAGTAGTACAGTAAGCAGCAGAATCCTGCATACCGTTTAAAAATGCCAACGAGGACATCCCTTTTGATGAAAATGCTCCCAAAATCATAACGGATCCGCCGCCAGCCTGTCGTGAGAAAAATTGCTGTTTTTCTTTCCTCAAATCCCTCCAATAGTACTGGAACCCGTCAGGCCCATCTACATTGAACTTTTTCTCATCAGAAAATATCACATCGTTCCATTCCTGTGACCAATAAGCATGATTGGCAGCACAGTTTACACGGGCAGTTTTATGAGCCTCAGTCAATAGTGGGACAGAACTTCGTTTCTGATACTTGTGTGTCCCCTGTTTCCTAACCTGACGCCATATTGTTTGGCGTGATACTTGTAAATCGAGATTTCTTTAACAGAGGCGCAGCTCTGAGGTTCTTTAGAAATCTCCATTTTTATCCCCCTTTTCCCTCGGTGGTAACTTTGACGGTCTTCCGGGACTCTTTTAGTCCCATACGATTCGGGATCTCTTGAAAAGTTAGCGACGATCTTCCTGGATCGACCCAGACGCCTTGCTATTTCAGTAGGTATGAATCCTTCCTCCTTAAACGCGAGGATTTTTCCTTGCTCAACGAGCGTTAATTTGGTTTCTCTCGGCATGCTGGGTTGTGTGAACCGGTGGTGTGAGGTCGGAACTTGCTCTGGGAGTGGTGAGGACCAATGTTAAACTATGTTGAGGCCTTTATCGCATTTAAATATCTTTTTATTTTGCACGGAGTGTATAAAGGCTATAATTATGTCACTAACGGATACGAACAATTGCTTGTCTGCCCAAGCTAGATGCTGCCGTTTTAGTTTTAACGTCTCCACAATGTTTCCGCTTTGTCTTGGAGTAATATGTGCTAGTCTTTTTCTGAAGAACACTTTTCTGACTACAGTACGACATTTTTTCCGAAACGGCTATATTTTTGTAACGCACTGTATGTGTTCTCCGTTGTGCCCTTACTGTACTTGTGGAGCGCGAAGCACCTCCACAATTATTAATCAATTACTGAGAACAAGGATCATTACATTAAAGATTGACCAACATATAATATTGTCCGCAATCTGTTGACAGCGCTGTAAATTCTGAAAATAGATACATACTGCTGAGACTGTCAATGATCACGGCTTGGACAGCATGCAACAATGCGCTTGATTGGATTCTCTTCCTGCCCATTTTCAAAAATCAAGGCACAGAACCCGCCCAATCCGTTTCACCATAAAACCCATATGCTGTACAGTAGAATATTCGTGTTCACACAGTCCCGAGATCCCACACCACACCATGAGCCATATTGTACACACCTCACCAGGCGATGCTCTCTGTCTCCTTGCAGATTTGCCTGCAGAACGCAGTAATGAACTCAACCAGTATGACGAAGACCCCGCTGACATTGACAGTGACGAAGAAACGGACTCGGACTGTCCCATTCTGGATTCTTTTGTGGCTGATGGAGGGGAGATCGCGGTTTTGCAGATGACAAATTTCACACTTGCAGAATATCGGGGACTGTATGACGGTCTACGTCCATTTCTCGTCATGAACTACAACGTCGGTCGCTGCAAAAGGTCAAAGTACAACGCTAAAGATGTCCTCTTTATGGCACTTACCGTGTGCAAGACCGGCACGATGTGGGACTTCGCCGCGAAAATGTTTAACATGAAAAGCACGTCAATTGAACGACTGGTCACAAATTTCATCCGAATGGTTACACCCCTTGCCTACGCTGCATATGTAAAACGGGGTGCGGAGAAGTTCAAAATGGCACGTGTATTCTCAGATCAATCGCAATTCCGAGTATATGGCATGGCGAGGTACGCAACGGACGTAACCTTTCATCAGAGCAGCCGTCCGCGCGGAAATCATGAGGAGGCAAAGGGACATTTTAGTGGGAAGCACAAGATGTACGGATACAAGACCGAGGTGAGTGTGTTACCGAATGGCGTAGCAATTGGGGCGAGTAGACATTTCATGGGATCCGTTGCAGACGTTGACATATTTTATGATAACATCAGATGGCACAGAGAGGAACTCCGAAAATCTTCGGAAGAGTGTAATGTCATTGACGTTGGTCCGTTGATAGAGCGTTTCCCGAGATATTGGGCAGTATTTATGGATAAGGGCTACCAGGGAGCTGCCCGAGACGTGCGAGCAATCTTCCTGTCAAGAAGCCGAAGGGGCGAGATTTGACACGAGCAGAGATAAACGCTAACAAACAAATTTCCTCGGATCGCATTATTGTCGAAAACTTCTTCGGTCGACAGTGTACGCTTAGGGTATTGATGGCTAACAAGTGGAGGTGGGCTGAGTCGAACTACAATACGTTTTTTCAATTTACTATGGCCTGAACTAATGCACATGTGCTCCTACATCCGCTGAGAGATGAAGATGGTAACAAGAGGAGGCAAATTATCAACAAGCGCTTGCACGTTATGGAAAGTACGGCTGTAAAACGTCGCCGTGTACAAGAGCGCTACAGGGTTCGTCGTCGTGCGCGAATTGAGCAAAGGTTGCCATGCAGGTCTTTGTTGCAGGGGGCAGGTGCTATGACTGACGAGGAAGCGGAGTAAATGCGTGTCAGTTGCATATCACAGGAACTAAAAGGATCACTGTTGTCGAGGCCGACCTCGGCAGTTAGTGATGATTTATGAGGATATGCCGTAAATGTGACGCCATTTCAATCAAATCGGTCTGAAAGCATCATTTTGTAGATAGTGTGTATTCCGCTGGCCACATCATCTATGATGCGGTGGACTGTGACTGCTCTCAAGACTTATTGAAACCTTGACCTTACACAAAATTACGAAAGATATGATCATGAAAAGCAGCTCAAACGAAAGGGAAGAGAAAGCGTGTACAGAAACTGTAATCGTTTTTATAGTTTGGTACTTGTACAGTGACTTATCTCTAAAAACTGAATACAACCGCACTGTAATTATAAGGACAAACAAAAAGTGCAATCAAAACCCTTCTTTATTTCGATCTCAATAAGACGTGCGGTCGCCATTCTTCTGCAAAACAGCAATGCAACGCCTCTGCATCTGCATCAATCCAACGAGATTCTCAAGAATACTGTGGTCGAAATTCTGCCAGCAATCGACACTAGCCTCAAACAGCTCTACAGAATCCTGATACTGCCTCTCATTTCCATACACACTCCTCGCTAAGATCCGCCATAGATTTTCGATGGGATTGAGGTCTGGTGAACGCGAAGGCCACGGTAAAACAGCAACGCCATTGTCCGTAAACCATTTCTTGGTATAAAAAGAACGATTTATAGAGGCGTTATCTTGCTGATATGTCCAATTCTCACCATGCGTCTCTCCCGCAAACGGTAGCAAATCGTCCTTAAGTATTTCACAGTACTTTGCAGAATCCTGTTTCCCATACATTATTACTAAATTTTTCCGTCCGTAGTAAGAGAAGCAAGACCAAATCATTAAAGAATCACATCCTTGGTGACGTCTGCTTAAAACTTTTTTCTCCTTTCTTAATTCATGCCAATAGTAATGACAACCATCGGGGCCATCCAAATTGAACTTCTTCTCGTCAGAAAAAATAATTTTGTTCCATTTCTCATCATCCCAAGTAACATGATTTTTAGCCCAATCTAGCCTTTGTTGCATATGCATCGGAGTGAGGACTAGAGCACTTATAAACTTGGTGTACTTTATATTTAGATTAGTATCTTTCCTCGAAAGAGCTTGTACGTGCGACCGGTGGACCGGTAAATCGAGTGCCTTGCGGATCTGATTGGCAGACTTTTCTCTTTTAGAAGCCTCCCTTATTACCCTGCGCTTTAAACCGGGCGTTAGCTTAGGAGGCATTCCACTCCTCTTTTTAGATCCATATGCCTGCGGATTCTTCATAAAGTTGTGCACGACGGTCTTCGACCTGTTGATGGACTCTGCGATCTCTCGGACAGACAAACATCCGTTGTGGAGAACGAGAATTTGACCTTTTTCCACGTCTGTTAATTGCTTCCCTTTCGGCATGTTGAATAGCTAGATGGTGGGCATCGATTGGCGGGGATGGCCGGCCATGTTCGAGAAGATAGTACTGTAGCGTTTTGGTTGCGCGAAAAATGGTTTACTCTGCTACGTTATCGGTAATCGTGTATTGTCCTTATAATTACAGTGCCGTGGTATTTAGTTTTTTAAAGATAAGTTACCGTACAAGTATCATACTCTAAAAACGATTGCAGCTTCTGTACACTCTTTCTCTTCCCTTTCGTTTGAGCTGCTTTTCATGATCATATCTTTCGTATTTTTGTGTAAGGTCAAGGTTTCAATGGTGTCTTTATACTTTCAGTGCGCACTGTACCTCTTTACCGAGGGTCTTGTAGTTTACACTTTTCGCTTGCTCCAGTGCCGTACGATTTACAATACAGTATTGAACTCCAATACTGTAATGATGAGGTGATTAATTACAGAGCAGGGAATTCTCTTCACTCCCATCACTATATTTACAGTATCGATTTCTCCACTACGCACAGTGGACACTAGGTATTAGTGCCGCCGTGTGCGAATACTAGATAAATGGCACTACTCTGGGGCGACAGTGATCAGTTGGGTGAACCAATGCCCGTCTAAACCCCGTTATTAAAGTCTGCTGTTGTTTCCGACCCTCCCTCTCATGCCTAGTGTCTAGACGACAGGCGATTTGACCTCATATGCGGCCATTTTTTTGCAAAAAAAATATAAATTAAATCGAAACTTTAAAAAGTCAGTTTGGACATCATTTCTTTAACGTATTTGCCCTCGGCATTAACATCTTGCAAAACATTGGGATGGCAGTGTCCAATGCACAGAGAGACTAAGAATCCAATGAAGTTTCAATGATGAGGTGGCTTTTTAAACAGGCGTTTTGGTTTCGCAGAAATCAACATAAAACGTTTTGAGGTTGGTTAAAAAGGCTCTTTTTTGGGCATTTTAAAAACGGCTGGAAAAGACGTTCAGATCTCACTAAACTCCGCCCTTCTGCAACGCAGAAGTCAACTGCGGTGGCGAGAGTATCTTTTTCCATCTTGTGAGCTAGCGCAAGTAGAGAAAAAATAAGTTGAAAAGTGACCTCATATGAGGTCATTTGTCACCTATACACTAGAGTCCGCAGGGATTTGTCACAGGAAATTGGTACTGTACTGAGAGAAACCTAGAAGATGTCCTAGGGCAAACCGCAGGACGAACCCCGGGACGAACCCCAAGTAGAATCTTTGAGTGGCCGCCCATTGGCCGGAATGTCCACCACGTGTACACGTAGAAAATCTCCGCACGACGGGTACAAGTGCACCACCCCCTGTTCTGGACAAAATTCAAACATTAAAAAGAATATGACTTTGCAATGTCGCCCGAGCTTCTTTTCACGTCTGTAAGAAGGTTTAAACAACGAGCAGTACGTTCATGCACGTGGAAAACACATGCCTTTTGATCTTTTTGGCTGCACGTTAAAAAGAAATGCAGTCAACACACAAGTTTCTAATCCATAATTTGCACCCCCATTTTGGACACCATTAAATTGCAGACCGAAACGTGCATCAAACATATATTCTAAAATGTATACTGTATGTCAAGAAGACACCATTACTCGAACACCTCACTCCTCAAGTCGTGCCACTTGATGCTCGCTTGCAGGCTTTTTTGCGATTGAGCAACGAAGAGCCAGCGAGCGGGGTGGCACAGGAGGTACCCATACCAGAGCATACGCAACGCCAGGGCCCTATTATTAAACTCGACACGAGCTGCAGTCTGCGCCGCCCTCTCGAGTCTTTTCCTCGCACATGCAGCCGCCTCTTTCGCTTGGCGTGCAATAAATCTCGCTCTCTCCATCCTGCACTAAGCCTGAATCAGGGCCATCGCCTCCGTGCTCGTTAGTGTCAGACCTTTTGAGGTGTCGAAATATCCTCGTTTGAGGACAACGGGCTGCAGGCATTGACCAGCCTCTTTTGCAGCCGGCTTCGCTTCGAAAAGCAACTGCAACTTCTCTACACTCATTATTTCAGAAGGCGTCTCTGCGGAGCGAGGTCTCGGGACGCTCAGTATGACATCCCCCGAGAACGGCCAGATACCTGCATTTTTAAAACTAGAAACAATGTTGACTCTTGTAAATGCCTTCTCATATGCATCTTTGATCATGTACAGTAGATCAAAGACATCAAACACCGCATCCTCACGAACCGCTCCCGCTGCATACACAATCTCGTTAAGATACTCTTTAAACGGACGAAAAAGTCCTACATCCAGAGGCTGAGTGGTTCCGCTCGTGTGAGCAGGAAGACAATACGCGATAACGTTCCCGGTCTTGAGTTTTTCCAGCACTTTGACACCTAGATGGCTTCGATATCTATCGTAAACTAAAAGCACCGTCCTCCCGTTTGCCGTTTTGCCGGCAATATCTGTAACAAAGCGTTCCGCCCAGCGTTCAAAATTGAACTTATCCACTCCTGCGACATCTTTGCGCGTAGTCACAAGAGTCCCCCGGGGAAGGCAGTCTGCCAGTGATTCAATTTCATCTCTATTGTTCCTCTCTATGATTCTCCACGGCTCTGTTGTGCCTTGTGTGATCACCATAGGGCGTCTACAGTCCCCGTTTGCGAATATAACGGGCATGAGAGTCACCCTATGTACGTTTTTAAATTGCAGCCTTCGTGACTGCTTATGACTCCTTGTCCCAGCTCTAAAAACCAATTTCGTGCCCATCTTCCCTTTCGCGTCCCTGTTCGGTGACACTCCTGTTTCGTCTAAATTCGCAATGTGGCTGGCGGCGATGCCGTGTTCTTGAATCAAGGCCTCCAGAGTAGCCTGGTGGGTAGTGAGAACGTCTCCATTCGTAGCCCTCCACCGTTGTTCCTGTTGTGGTGATGGCCTGCCGAGCTTGATGTCGCCTTCGTGTCTCTTCAAAATCCCCTTGATAAACTTGGTTCCCAGGCAGCCTTGCTTGAAACAAATGCGGTTTCGGTGGGATTCAGGCAGCCTCTCTACAATCAAAGAGACGGCATCAACGATGTCAGAACGACGGAGTGGATGGCCTTTCTCAGAGTAGACTTTTAGAAGGCGTACTACGAGTTCTTCTTCCTCACGAGAGAGCATCGTCCTCTGAACAGAAGGCTCTCCGGTAGACGACTCCATGATTTTTTCTTTGTTTTGCAGTTTGTAATAGAACATGGAGAGTGGGATCTTCGCAATTTTCGCTGCGTGGCGCACAGTTGCTCCCGCTTCAAATGCGGCAAAGGCTTTCAACAGTAAAGCGTGCATACGCTTAAGTGCATCAACGCGCTTGGTCATGACGAATAGAATAGGGAAGGAGATGAAAATAGTGAATGTGAGGCCATGGATCAGTGTAATGGGCGCGACTTTGGTCGCTTTGCATTTTGGAACACCAAGGGTTTGGGTTTCGATGGAAATTTCCGCGGCAGGTTCAATGAAATGATCTGTTTTTAAAATGGAGCAGACGTTTCCGATATATTTATGGCTTCTGCATGCAAAACAGTTGCGTGTAGGTGGTCCGGAGGTTCTAATGCTAAATTTTGATAATATTAGCGATGTCCGATACAATGTCTCATTGTCCGAAAGAGGGAGTGGTGCACTTGTAGTTGTACCTCGGAGTGGAAGCTGCGCTGGCGGTAGTATATGAGCGCGCGCGCAGAGATGAATAAAGGGAGGCACTACACTACGAACCCTCACCTTACACAATTTCCAATCCTCCTCCCCTAACCCTCACCTTACACCACCTTCCCATCTCTCCTTCCCCTAAGCATACAGCATGGTACTCTTGTGGACGGTGACAAAGAAGACGGCTCTCTGTCACAGTTCGACGGGTCGAAGCCGGCCGACGTCCACAAGTTCTTCTTCGTGTTCGAAAATGTTGCCACCTCTGACAAGTCCGAAGAAGAAAGGGCATCTGAACTCCTTTGCTACCAGGAGGGAGATGCATTCCACTTCTTTTATCAGACATTTGTTAAGTATGGAGACATCAGCGAAGATGGCTCCGACTACGAGAAGGTGAAGAAGGCCTTGGTCGAGCGGTTCGCCCCGGTCGAATCACCTGAAGATGTGATTCGGGATGCCATGGCTGCTCGCCTTTCCTTCAGGGACTTCAGTGGGTCCCTTTGAAACGCAGACCGGCGGTAGCGGTAGGCGGGATTCAACGACGAAGCGAAGTTCGGATTACTTCTCAACGCCGTGATGGAACATCTCAAGTTGGCCGAATGTGCCATCTATCGGGGTGCAAAGACCTACAAGGACCTATGCGATGCGATAATGGTCTTCTGGTCAGGTCGCTGCGCCATTCAAGCCACGGCGAACTCCCTGAGTAATTCGCGCTACCACGCGTTGGAGAGATCGCAAGATATGTACGATTCGAGAGGTCAAGTTGGATCGAAAAAGTCATGATGAGGTCAAACGCTCCCTCCTCTCCACTCGAAACGAAGGTTGACGCTTTAACGAATCAGCTGGCCGACCTTTCCATCATGATCAAGAGTAACCAGTCGAGCTATGAGGCAACAGCCTTCCGCCCCGTCCACGATCGTAACTGTCCATATTGCCAGCGCCCGGGTCATGGCGCTAATAGATGCTATGCGAATCCGCATAGGGGCACGAAATGCCCTCGTTGCGGAAATTTTGGTCATTCGGAAACAAGCTGTTGGGCTAGAATTGGTCCACAGAGGGGAGGTAGCAGCGCCTACTTTCCTAGGAAGACCAAAGCCGATGCTGCCGTGTCGAAGACACCAGTGGGCTCCGCAGGTAAGCAGGTGAGTGTCGTGACGCGCGAAGAACTCCCTGCCGAAGAGGAGCTAGTGGCATCGGTCAGCAGGAATGCCGATGGAGAACCGGTGGCTCAGACGCGAAAAGATGGTGGCGGCAACCCAATCCCGTCCCTTCTCAACCCGCGTAAGTACTGGACCCCGAACCATATGAGGAAACCTCCTAGGCCGGGCCGTCGAACAAGAAAGAAGAGGAAGAGTAAGAAGAACGCCGTACAATAGCACTCCGGAAAGTACGATGTGGTCTCTTTCCTCGCGAATGCCACCTCTGGTTTGACCTTCGGTCAACTAATTCGAGGACATGGCGACGAGGCCTAGAAAGAGATCCGTCGTTTGTTCAACAGTCGCCCCAGAGGCTCCGTAGCCGCTTCGATCGGTACTTTGCCGAAACGTCTGAAAGTGGTTTTGGTACAAGTCTACGGAACACAAATAGGGCTTTGTTAGACTCAGGAGCGATCCCAAATGGTTTGAATGCTTCTGCGTCATCTAAGCTCTCTCTGTCTCCAAAGCCGACCTCGACGAAGATTACGGTCGCCAATGGTCAAAAGACAACCTGCCTGGGTTCCATCGAGGACATTCCCGTTTCGTTCAACGGTACCGTTACCTCACTAAACTTCTTAGTTGTTGAAGGATCCCCGGTTGACATCTCAATCGGGTATCCAACTCTCGAAGAACGTCAAGCCTGTATCGACCTCGGTCACCAGTCTGTTAAAATGGTGATTAGAAACAAAACCGTGAAAACGAGTTTGGAGTTTGACCAATTAAGTCCTATCATGGCTGGTTCGGAGACGGATAGTGAAGACTTCACTCTTGATGTGGAGTCGTTCGCCTCAGAGAGTTCGTCGGAAGAAGAGACCTATGTGGTCGCCATCCTTGGCGATGACCCTTTCGAGCAGGACGCGACTGTGGACGGAGCGATGGAGGAAGAGGATGAAATGGAGTCACGCGATTCCAATGCAATCAACGAGACAGTGAGAATGCTTTGGGAGAGACTTGCTCATCTCGACAATGAAGCTCAACGTATCGTCGAGACGGCATTGATGGATAAGAGTATTGTTGCCACATCTCTCGACGACCTTCAGCCTGCTGAAGTCCCAATCAAGCATCATTTCGAGTTAGATGATACGAATCCAATCTACCACTCTGCAACGAGATTGGCTCCTTTGAATAACGAAATTGTGCGGAAAGAGCTTGACAAAATGCTTGAAGCAGGAATCATCACCCCTTCCAGCTCCGCATGGTCCTTCCCGGTGGTCATCGTATCCAAAAAAGATGGTAATCCGCGCTTCTGTGTTGATTACCGTACACTGAACCAGAGGATGAAGGCAGACCGATGGCCTTTGCCGAAAATTGAGGAGATATTTGACGAATTGGAAGGAAGTGCGTACTTCACTTCTCTAGATTTGTTCAGCGGTTACTGGCAGATTCGGATGGCACAACAATGCAAAGAACTGACTACTTTCGTCTGTCGCTACGGGACGTATAAGTTCGAAGTCATGCCTTTTGGATTGATGAATGCGCCTTCGACATTTCAGAGAATGATGGATACAATCTTTCGCGTAGTCCCATTTGTGCGTGTGTACCTTGATGACGTCGTGGTGTTCTCCAAGAATCTAGAAGATCATCTTCGACACCTGGGGCAAGTATTTGATGTGATTGATGAGGCTGGCCTTAAGCTTAAACTGACAAAGTGTAGCTTCGCTCAAGCAAAGATCAAGCTGCTCGGTCATGTTGTCAACAAGGGCGGGATTGCTGTTGACCCGGGAAAAGTCGAAGTAATTCGGAATGCATGGATCCCAACCACTACGACAGAACTCAGGAGTTTCCTCGGGTTAGCAAGCTACTACCGCCGTTTCATCTGCAAGTTTGCGGACATTGCTGCGGTACTCCGTGAGGCTACATCCGGAAATGGCAAATTAAAATGGACTCGGGAAATGCAAGAACCTTTTGACGAACTACGCATAAAGTTGACTTCCCCGCCAGTCCTTGCATATCCAGACTTTGAGAAACCCTTCGTCGTTGAGACGAATGCGTCTTCGGTCTCCGTCGGAGCTGTGTTGGCTCAAAAAAAAGGCGGGAAGATACATCCCATCCAGTACGCAAGTCGTACTATGAACACATATGAGTGCAAGTACTCCGCTTGTGAGCGTGAGGCGCTTGCAGTCATCTTTGCCATGAAGAAATTTCGTGATTATGTGCTTTCGTCTACACCTTTCAAGTTGATTACTGATCACCAGGCGCTTAGTTACGCCTTTCGCAAGAAGGACATTCACAGTCGTTTGGCTCGTTGGCTAGACTTTCTGGCCGAGTACGACTTCACAGTGGAATACCGTCGTGGATCGGCAAACAGTGCAGCCGATTACCTTTCTCGTATTCAACCCAAAGCCGAAGACAATCTTGCTTCCCAAGAGGAGGGAGAGCTCGCCCTTGCTATCACAACTCCATTCTACTCTGCAGAAGACCTAGAAGAGTCTTGTTGAGATATCATGTCATATCTGCAAGGCAAAGTTCCGGTTGGGTTTGATGATCGAAGGAAGTCTCGCATGAAGACTAATGCAAAGAAGTTTCTTGTGTGGGAGTCGAAGTTGTTCCGCCGTACCGTTCATGGTCTTCGCGTAGTCGTACCAACTTCCGACCGCGAGAAGGTACTCAAAGATTTCCATGACGACATTGGTCATTGGGACTTGACGACTACTCGTCAATTTGTGACGGAAAGATACTTGCGGCCGACCGTGTATATGGACGTGAGTGACTACGTTAAGAGTTGCGACGGGTGTCAGAAGGCACGTTCGATCTCCAAGTATAAGACAACCTTGCGTCTTCCTATTTCAAACTTGTTTAGTGTGGTCTCTGTTGACTTTGCCGGCCCCTTCCCTGGCACCTCATCCGGGAACGGCTTCGTGTTATTGGCGGCAGTACTGTCACCGGTGGCTATGGCGGATTGCCATAGCCACCGGGGAGAGTACTGCTCAAGTGGTTATTAACTTTGTCGAGAGAGAAATCATGTACTCTTTCGGCCCTCCGCAGACTATTGTGTCTGACAACGCCACGTGCTTCACAGCCTCAGCCGTTTCTAGCTTCATGGCTCAGCATGGCATCACTTGGCGGACTGTTCTTGCTTACGCTCCCATGTCTAATGGCAGAGCACAGAGAATGGTCGGAACTTTAAAATCGGCAGTTCGCAAAACAGTTCTGGAGACTGGCATGGAATGGGACAAGGAACTCACCCAAGTTCTTCATGGATATCGCCGACGCACCCTGAGTGGCGGTGTGTCGCCTGTCGGGTTAATGTATGGGGCCCCACCTAGGATAGACCGCCAAGGCGACATCGGTGCAAGTGTAGCTGTTACTTTCTCCGACACTCACCGTCGTTTAGAACTTCTAGCTGTGTCTGTTACCTGAGCAATTCGCTCCGGAGCTTCAGCAGAGAAGAGGATCTGTGTTGCATCCTCTCACTTCTTCCAGAAGGGGGAAAAGGTTCTTGTGGCAAGAGGAACCGCTTTCGGGGGCACAAAATGGCCTGCATTCGTATCGAAGTTCTACGGACCATGCAGAATCGTAGAAGGACGCCACCCTCGCTCCGTGTTAGAGTCGCGTCATGGCCGAATGTCGAGGAAACCTATTCATGCTCGTCGACTCGTAAACTATCGTGCAAGGAAAAGTGAGCAGGACACAGTGGAGTGAAGACACACATGGATTGTAGCAAAATAGTTAATTGAATTATTGCTTAAGGCTACGTAAGATGTATGGACCCCTTTTATGCATTTAGAAATTAGAAACACGAGCTCGAATGGAAACCCACCGCATGCGACGAAAGAAGACACCTGTGGCGGCGTAACAGATCTGGGAGTGGCACACCGGGCCGGCATGCTCAGGAAGACTCGGCTTACCTCCCTGGAAAAGGCGAAAGGCAGCATCCGCTCGGAGGCCGAAAACATTCCCTTGGATAATCCCGCATATAAGGCGCCCGTGATGTTCCTTTCTTCCGGAACAAGGCCGGAAGCGCTGCGGCTGACGAAGAGGACGAGGCTGCAGCCGCGCCGCGTGAAGGCAGAGTGACACGCACTTCGATTCATGCTGCCATGGAATGAGGAATCGTTTGCAGGGGGCAGACCTGGGGACTGGAACCCCACATAGGCACTGCCACACAAGCAGCCTAGTCAACTAACTCTGGCAAGCAAGAGATCAAAGACCGACGCACTGTCAAGTATTTTCAGAAGAAAACAAGTGGTTAGTGGGAGTCTTCGAGCTAGGTAACGATTGCACTTATGTTGAATAGGAAAGCTTAAAGTTGGGCTCCGGGGGCACACGTGTATATGTGGAGCGATTGCGGGATTGGTGTCGATGGTGACACTATTTGCAGTCGTTGTACTAGAAAAATTCGTTAAGGTCGACTGGTCGGGTGGCTGACACCGGGATGGGACCCCGGGGAGAGGGGCAATAGTATTTAGGCGTTGCACCCCACCCGTGGTCGGGCCTGGGGAGGGGGTCATGTCCGCAGTGATTGGCCACAGGAAATTGGTACTGTACTGAGAGAAACCTAGAAGATGTCCTAGGGCAAACCGCAGGACAAACCCCGGGACGAACCCCAAGTAGTATCTACCAGTAGCCGCCCACTGGCGGGAATGTCCACCACGTGTACACATAGAAAATCTCCGCACGACGGGTAGTTGTACCTCTGAGTGGAAGTTGCGCTGGCGGTAGTATATGAGCGCGCGCGCAGAGATGAATAAAGGGAGGCATTACACTACGAACCCTCACCTTACACAATTTCCAATCCTCCTCCCCTAACCCTCACCTTACACCACCTTCCCATCTCTCCTTCCCCTAAGCATACAACATGATACTCTTGTGTAGGGTACCATTGATTCGACCGGGGCGAACCGCTCGACCAAGGCCTTCTTCACCTTCTCGTAGTCGGAGCCATCTTCGCTGATGTCTCCATACTTAACAAATGTCTGATACAAGAAGTGGAATGCATCTCCCTCCAGGTAGCAAAGGAGTTCAGATGCCCTTTCTTCTTCGGACTTGTCAGAGGTGGCAACATTTTCGAACACGAAGAAGAACTTGTGGACGTCGGCCGGCTTCGACCCGTCGAACTGTGACAGAGAGCCGTCTTCTTTGTCACCGTCCACAAGAGTACCATGCTGTATGCTTAGGGGAAGGAGAGATGGGAAGGTGGTGTAAGGTGAGGGTTAGGGGAGGAGGATTGGAAATTGTGTAAGGTGAGGGTTCGTAGTGTAGTGCCTCCCTTTATTCATCTCTGCGCGCGCGCTCATATACTACCGCCAGCGCAGCTTCCACTCCGAGGTACAACTACCCGTCGTGCGGAGATTTTCTACGTGTACACATGGTGGACATTCCCGCCAGTGGGCGGCTACTGATAGATACTACTTGGGGTTCGTCCCAGGGTTTGTCCTGCGGTTTGCCCTAGGACATCTTCTACCCTTCAGCAAAGGCTGAATTGGTACGCATGTTAATTTGGGACACGGTAAATATGCACAACTTGCCCTCAGCATAGGGCTACCCCATCCCTTTTTCTGCAATAAGCAAGTGCTTACTCCATAATTTCCTCACCCAATAAGAGTGTCAATCTTGTAGCCCAGCAACAAATCCGAAACAGATACCGCGCGCCAAAAATCAGGTCACCAAGTGCGCACTCTCTGATGTACTCATATGTCATAGGCGCAATGCACGGAAGCACTGAGGGCACTCCTCTAGCATGTAGTTTGGCTCCCAACGTTCTCGTAATGACGAAGTCCGTACGAGTAATGGCAAGGTTCGTAGCACGTCGCAGGGCCATAACAAAAGAGAAGCGTGCGGTTTACATGCAGGCTGTCGACATGCTCTGAACTGCAACATTCTACCACCTCGAAATTGCGCGCCGATGCAACATTCCCAAGTCTACCTGGGTGCATTTTGTTGCAGAGAATGCAGAGCAAGGTTGACCGTGGAGATTTGATATTGTTCTGACTTTACTGCAATGGGTCTTAGCTCTGTTGTAAATAAAGATGTAAGGTATATGATAAGGTACACATTAAGTTAAACAAACGGCATACACCGATGCTGTAAGTAAAGAGACGTTAAATTAAAACAAAGGACAAATTACAGTTACAACGCTGCTTACAGTAAATGTTTACTCGGTAAAATTCCTGAGTAAACATTTACTCGCAAGCAGATTAACATTTACTCGGTGTCGAGTTGATGGTTGCGAGTAAATGTTTACTCGGTGACATTTCCGGGTAAACATTTACTCGCAATCAGATTAACATTTACTCGGTGTCGAGTTGATGGTTGCGAGTAAATGTTTACTCGGTGACATTTCCGGGTAAACATTTACTCGCAAGCAGATTAACATTTACTCGGTGTCGAGTTGATGGTTGCGAGTAAATGTTTACTCGGTGACATTTCCGGGTAAACATTTACTCGCAAGCAGATTAACATTTACTCGGTGTCGAGTTGATGGTTGCGAGTAAATGTTTACTCGGTGACATTCCCGGGTAAACATTTACTCGCAATCAGATTAACATTTACTCGGTGTCGAGTTGATGGTTGCGTGTAAATGTTTACTCCTTAACATTCCTGGGTTAACATTTACCCGGTGTCGAGTTGATGGTTGCGAGTAAATGTTTACTCGGTGACATTTCCGGGTAAACATTTACCCGCAACCAGGTTAACCTTTACTGTATGGCCTTTAATGGCTTACGAGACATGTCATACAGTCATTATAAACTGAGTGACATGTGATTGTTTATTCGACGATATGATATCGAGTATAGGTTTACTGTTCCTCGCTTTGCTTGACAGTTAACGTTTACTTACGGATAAAAGCGCGCGAAACCGGAACAATCCTCTCGTATTGCTGCGAACAGTTCGATTTTTAGGTTCCATATAAAAAGGGACCCGAAGTTTTTTATATCGAGCGCCCACCATCATTCTCACGGACGTCACTCTTTTGTTTTCTTGCGCGTTGGTTTTTTCGAAATCGTCACTCTTTTGTTTTCTTGCGCTTTGGTTTCTTTCACACTTGACCGCTTGCTGTTGTCAAGAACGGGTGTGGTATGTGTCGCTCTGTGTTTCGTTTTCTAGACAGACAAATCAGGGATCTGACATTTCAACTGATTTTTTAGCCTCCGAGTTGTGTCTGACCGACATGTGCAGACAGGAAAAATAGCGCGATCTGTGTCCGTCGAGGCCGAGAGGACAGAGTCGACCCCTCACGGGGTCGATCGCCAGGTGAGAAATCTGACCTTGGCGGGGCTATAGCCACAGCGGGTGAGCCCGCTGGGGCCTTCGATACGCTTCAAGAAAGGGAGCCCTCGGCAGAAAAAGAAAGCCTCGAGGCGTGGAGCCAACTCAGTGTCCCCACTTCCATAACCCCTTTTTCGCTACACGTCCAGTCTCAGTTCTAAAGCCCGCAAGTTGCTACAGGGCGCAGTATGAGTCTGTCAAGGCTGTGGGGCTATCCCGCTGTCAAGCACCAAACGAAGGATGACAGGCCCTCTCCGAGTTTCGCTTCCCCAGTGAAACGAAACGCCCCCGCCCTTGCATGTAAAGGCCTCCATGCTGTCGTTTCTATTAAGTGGAAGTAAGCAATGATATCTTAAACGAAAAAATAGCGTGAACTTTATTTGGAATGCAAGATCATATATCCCCTTTCCTACGCTTTTGAATGCATGGACTATGCGCTGCGACGCGTTTGGGGAAAGCAGTTCCAAAGATTTCGAACCTACGCTCATGAATGCGGAATCCTATTTCTAGCATGCCGCATAGTAGTAAAATGGTTCTGCTCGCTGTGCGAAAACCATGTGCAAATCGAGCTGTCGGTTTGGCATGCTCATATTGACGTTAGCGCCCCGAACAATTGGCTGCCAAACACACAAGTTGATACTGTCCTTGCATCACGTGCAGGGCCTTTCTGGGGGCGCAGCAGGATCTGAAATGTTCACATGTAGCGTGTGTTTATGTTGCGTTTGGCAACCTGAAAAGGGGGGTGCAAATCTCATAATGAGTTTCGAGTACCAAAAAAAGGGGCTCGAAACTCATTTTGAGTTTCGAGTACCAAAAAAAAGGGGCTTGAAACTCATAATGAGTTTCGAGTACCAAAAAAAGGGACTCCAAACTCATAATGAGTTTCGAACCCCCGAAAAAAGGGACTCGAAACTCAAAATGAGAATGGCCTCGAATCATGCGCAGGGGCGCTTCAGGGGCGGGGCAGGTACTGTACTGTTCACATGCACAGTATTCTCATTTTGAGTTTCGAGTACCAAAAAAGGGGTTCGAAACTCATTTTGAGTTTCGAGTACCAAAAAAAAGGGACTCGAAACTCAAAATGAGTTTTGAACCTGCAGAAAAAGGGATTCGAAATTGAGGTTGAGGTTTAGACCTACAGTAATTGGTACAGTATGAGTATCTGTACCAGCATCTCTTTGTCCGTTTTCTATTTTAGTCTCACTTGTAGTTTTTTTGAACTCTTTCTACTTCGTCAAACCTATGAGAAGCTTATCTGCCGTGCTGTAGTCAGTTGCGCCCTTTCAAAAAGAGTTGAAATTTTCTTTGCCAATGACGGGTGATGGATTTCTCGACAAACGTCGAACCATGCAATGGACGTTGAGAGTGATTCATCGTTCTGGCAGTGATGTACGGGTACCCGGACTGTACAGCGTACGATAAAAAGAGTTCTATCCGTTCCGGTTCCATCCAAAGTGATCAGCATAATGACCGGGCCACCCACGGGCAACCCACAAAAAGGGGGGTCCACTAAAACGGGACTAAAATCATGATGTACTGTATCTATAAAAAATACGTAACAAGGATATTAAATGTCATGGATGCAGCACTTCGCGAAAGAAGCGGCCCTGGGCTTCGTATGAGACACCGGTTACGCACCCACGTACCTACGGTACCTCGCTTACTCGTGCTGGATCTTCCAGCCTTGAACTTCTTTTGCATTTCTGACTGAATGGATAGAGAATCAAAAGCCTGCAGGATTCTGGGAGTACAAAAACGTCGCTTCGCTTTATAGGAGGTCTCACGCGTCTAGAGATGAACGCCGTTGATAGGCATGTAGAAAAATCGGGACCCAAGAAAACCCCAGAAAAATCAGATAGAAAAGGGTTCAGGGGATAAGGTCTGCTTGTCTTGCAGTCCACAGCTGTGTGGCTCTTTAGAAAGAATGCAAGTCGTACATATCGACATTTTTACTTACCCGACATGAAAATTATGAACCTTGTTGTCTAAGTTCCCCGATACAGCGATATATCCTTTGAGTGCGAAGGCGTTTTTGAGCCATTTTCATTGACGGAATATGCTGTTCAGAGTATGAGCTCATTACCAACCTGCGGAAACCGACGGCGGTCTATCGTACCAGCTGAAGATACGGAGAACATTGTGAGAGAGAGAATGATGTGGTCTCGTGTATGTGAATTCTTTCATGAATCTACCGATGATTTCCTTCGTGGTATTGGGTTTTCATGTCATCCCGAAGACTTAAAGGAAAATGACGCATTTGAAGAACTATGTTCTAGGTCGATCCACTATTTGCGTGATGTCGTAGCCACCACAGTTTCGAAAACACTGGACAGCAAGACGTACAAGAAAAGCTATATGCCTGCCGCACGTTCGCAACATAAGCGTAGAATAACTGCCCGCATCGTGAACCTTGCATGGTCAATATCGGTGGGTAGTGACGAACCTTATTCTAACTGCAGCGATGATGGGGTTAAGTACGCATGCCAGCACCTCGTCGCCGAACTTTCCCTGTTCAAAGCAGTGGCTGGGAGCCTGCCTCGGTGGTTGCGCTTGTCGTCTCCTTTTACTTTTCTCTTCATTCGTCTCTGTGCGATAGACTGCCACGTTATTTGGCAGAATGTTATCAATCATGAGGGGTTTGGAATTCAAAATACTCCCGACATGGTTGATTCGTTTCGTGAAGACAAGTTCAACATCCGCGATGTGGTTGAAAAGGTCAAGAATCGAGTTCAAACACAACTTCTGTCCATTCGTCTCGGATTCGTTCACAACGGCGACATTTCCATCGATTTATATGATCCCGCCGCTGTTGACGCTGGCCAGCTTGCAGATAGTGAGGTTTATAGTGATGACATAAGCGAAGAATTAGACCGTGTCGCTGGACTTGTTGTCGCGCTGAATGAGGTTGTGCCGCTCATTTGTGTTGTAGATCAACAATTTTCTGAAACGCTTAGTGCCCTTTGGAGATCAGAAGGGGGTAGTTCCACCAATTGGAAATGGAGAAAGCCAGAGAAGAAAGACCTTGGACCTGCTGTTTTTTATGAAAACGGAAATCCCATGGACATTTTTCGTCACATGATGCTGAGTATTGAATCCAGTAAGACAAAAACGAAAGAAGCCAAAGCAGATGCTGAGACAGAGCTATCTGCTCTAGCCGTCATTAGTCACATGTGCGCAGAAATCGCAAAGATGAAACACAAGACATTGAGTGTGTATGGCTACATGCCAGATGAAGAAGACACTGAACTTGATATCCGAAATGTTCCTCTACAGAACATGGTCCATGGCGTCTGGAAGTCAGCGGTGCGTGCGAATGTGCGAGTCCATGAAGCCCTTTCATCAAAGTTTGGCGTGGGAACAAAAGATTTACGCAGTGCACTCGGTGTTCTGAATGAGACATATTGGACTGGTTTGGCAGTGAAAAAGCGAGATAGTCCTCGGTACAGCATACAAAAAGATGTTGCTTCAATTTTTTTTCATGAGTTTGATCTGCACAGACCAGTTCTCTTCCGTTCGTGAAGCTGCCACCGAGTATGCTGTGCAAATGGCATGAATGGAAGTTACTCACTAATGAAAGTAGTGTATGACCAATGAAGTAAAAATCGGTTGTTCTTCAATTTGTTCACTGATAATGTAGAAGTCATATGACGGGAGGTTCCCTGGAAGTGATCGCCCTTCCCAGTACACGGGCTCAAACATCTTACATCCATCAGACATAACCGTAAGCAATGACATATATCTTTCTACGCTCCCTGTCTGCTTCTGCTGAAGCGAAAAAGCACATGGAACTTCTCTGAAATATCAGCAATGTAGGGTTCTGCACATATTATCGGCGCAGAACGCAAAGGTGGTAGTGCACACAAATAATGATACCACACTTCCTTACCAGGCAAGAACGCTTGAGCGGGGCGCAATAAATTCTGTACTCTCACCATGAGTTTCGAGTGCCAAAAAAAAGGGGTTCGAAACTCATAATGAGTTTCGAACCCCCGAAAAAAAGGTACTCAAAACTCAAAATGAGAATTGTCTCGAAGTATGCACAGGGGGGCCAGGGGCGCTTCAGGGACGGGGCAGGTACTGTACTGTGCTCATGTACAGTATCCTCATTTTGAGTTTTGAGTACCAAAAAAAAGGGGTTCGAAACTCATTTTGAGTTTCGAGTACCAAAAAAAAGGGGCTCGAAACTCATTTTGAGTTTCGAGTACCAAAAAAAAGGGGTTCGAAACTCATAATGAGTTTCGAGTACCAAAAAAAAGGGACTCGAAACTCATAATAAGTTTCGAGTACCAAAAAAAAGGGACTCGAAACTCATAATAAGTTTCGAACCCCCGAAAAAAGGTCCTCAAAACTTAAAAGGAGAATTGTCTCGAAGTATGCGCAGGGTCGCTCCAAGGGCGCAGCAATATGTGCGATTTTAACGTGTGCTGTACGTTTATATTGCGTTTCACAGCTTCAAAAAAGTGGGTCTCTTGTTGGGAATGCCCGTAGTGCGTGCTTGGGAGTGTGCGGGGCCCCGTAGAATAGTACACTAAATATGCGTTGGGAACCCATGTTTTTTGCTTTGAAACGCAAGATATGTCTCGATATGTCAGATGTGTGTTTAGTTAGAAAGAAGGTTCGGTCTCTACAGCTAGCGTCAATATCTCTTCCCGTCTGGGGTTCTTCCTGGCCTTCTAAATCAAGAAATTAAGCCTCGCTGACGAAATTTGTCTATTCTTTGACATGCCCCTGAAACCGTCCTCGCAGAGAAACACCACCCAGATCTAAACAGATAACGTCACGGTCTTATCATTCTCTTCCGATACTGTAACAGATATTATTGTTTTCCGTACGCACTTAGGGTGGAGCCGAGCCCCAATGGGCGAAAGACTTCCCGTAGTCTAGGAACAACTCCTCGCCAGTGCTGATTTCCTGTATGGTCTCAATGATGACAAGCCTGTTCGAGCGAAGCTTATGTTTGCTTGGAGAAGCCACCGATTCCACAAACCGGACATTTGCTGTACGGGAGTGCTTGGCATGACGCTCTTCTACATCCCTGTCGTCCGGAAGATACCGCGGATCATTGATGTAGCCTGCGACGCAAAACGGTGCCGGGACGATGAATATGGGATGCTCCTTATCTTCGGCGTCAACTGCATTACTGCGCAGTTGGACGGCCTTTTCAGCGAATCGCTTTTTTCGAACCCCTAGAATACCACTCCCGTAAACCTTGGTGGTTGCATTTTGACCACTCAAGTTCTTGTATACCACTGTCCCGTAGTAGGTGAGAATATCTTCTCCCTTTTTGAAAGAACGCATGGCAAAAACGCCCCTCCCAGCAGAAGTATGCCTTATCGTGGACTCGCAAACAACGAAACCTTTCGCGGCAGCCTCCAGGCTCATGAGAGCCTCTGTGTCCACTGTATCGAGAAATGCTCTGTAAATGCTCGGCCATAAGTCCGGAGGAGTATTCTTGTACTTGAGTGCCAGGTCCACATTACCATTCATGCACGATAGATAACGGTGAACATGTATAGGGAGCCTCTGATAAATCGGTAGGCCGGGAGGTGCGTCCCACAATGATGCATGCTGTGCGGCTTCCCTAGCTTCCAAGTTGGGGTGAGCCAAGAATTCAATAGCAAAGTCAATCTCCTCGACAGAAGCAGTGATATCCGATACTGGCGAGGTGAGCTGTTTCGCAAAGGTTTGAAGGACTCTTACAACCGCGATCTCGACGCATCTCTCATCGAAATCGCAACCAACAAACTTTCGATGCATCGGTAGAGTGAGGCACGCCTTCGCTGTTGCGAAAGTCCCTCCGTATGGGTCGAACATAATATCACCAGGTTGGGAGAACCTTGAAACCATCTCCATCATCAGTCTGATGCTCTTCTGCTCGGGTCGAAGGAACATTCGGACATTCTCATCCACTGAAATGTGATCACTCCCTCCCTTTGACATAGAGCTATTCCCAGCTTCTGGGAACATTACACGCTCATCACCCTCAATGCCGGGTATCCCGTCAACGCAATTTGTCCATGAGGCGTGTCGAGATGGAACATACCCATGAGGTATGTAATTGATTTGCTCGAGTTCATCCTTAAACTCCAAGCCTCGTTTCCAGAAATGAATCGCCGTCTGCACAATTGACATGTGGCTGCATCCCTTCCGGTGGCGTTTCTGGAAGTAGTGACCCGGTGCCCGTATGAAGTTGAGGGGGATTCTTTCAACGTTGAATACCTTCTTGTAGACTTGTCTCAAAGGCTGTGAGGCATCATCTTCATCAATACCGTTCTTGAGGCGCTTATGATTCTTAAGCATGAAATACCACTCTGCGAACTGGAGGGCTGAGCAAAAGACAATCCCGTGTCTACCCGGTTTGAGAACACGGTCGAAGATAGCAACACACTCCAACATGTCAGATCCGGAAAGCTTGTCATGGCTGGAGTTGGGAGATTCCACCTCCCCGCGCGTGTTATAGGGAGGGTCTGTCAAGATGAGTTGCACCTTTCCATCTAGGTAGAAGCCACTCTCTTCGGCATCTGTCTCAAGGACATCGGTCATTGGGACGTCGTGAATGCGGCAGAAAGGACTCATCGTCTTCATGACCCTGTCGTAGGCGAACTGATACCGCTCTTCACCCCTTGTTCCAGACGTTTTATGACGCTTTTCTGGTCTGGTATCCTGAGGATCCATAGGGACCCTATTACCTTCTTCCTTGATACCTTCTTCTTCATCTTCGTCCTGCGATGCTTCCATTGCGCCTATATCAACGGTGTATTCAGTATTGCCCATAGAATCGACTTCAATAGCAGTGACACCATTGTCAACATACCCTATCGCTGCTTTTGTAGGTGCAGATAAGGAAGCGAAAACGGGAGCAACGGTGTCTTTCTTCTCGCACTTGTACTTCTTGACAAATTCCCAGTCCGTGTCTTCCGCACATTCGTATAGGTACTCATGCGTAGAAACCTCTTTCAAGTGGTGAAATAGCATAGCAGTGAGTTCCCTAAACGCGTAATCTTGCTCCTTGGTCCTCTTCCAAGCAGTAGGATCCGCAAGCTTCAAATCCATCGCGGCGTTTCGGTGTCCCCGGAATGTATGGCTCTGTGACGTAGGCGCAAAGCCGCTGTCGCTCTCACCGAGAACCATAAAGGTTCCACTTGGTTCCTTGAAGAGAACGTACGGGGAAATCATTGACTCGCAGCTCTCGAGGCCTATCTTCTTCGCCAAGGATGTCCACGCCTTTACAATGAGTTGAACGGCGAAGCCCAGACGATTTCCGCAGGTATAGCTTATCCGAAACGGACTCGAAATCTTGTTCCGGCGTTTCCGTTGTCTCTGAAAGTAGTCCACAGCAACTTTCAAGGCGTGAATGTAGATAATAACCTCGAATGTATCAGGAGGCTTTGTAGCGAAGTAAGACTTAGACGAACTTGGCACAGCATATCTTTTGCCCTTGGCTGGAATATACTTGCTCCCAACCACTAACGAGGGGCTGATCTTACCCGACGCGAAGAGCATCTCGAAAAGTTCGAGGATTCGAGAGTCTTTCTCCCCGTACATGACAAAGAAAACTGCAGATTTGAAGATTTGCTTCACCTGCTCTGTACCGAGCTCTCTGAGAATAGGTGGTCCGTCGTTGAATAAAGATCGAAAATTTCCGGGATCTCTTCGCTCCCTATTTTTGTTCAGCAGTAACGCCTTTAGTTCTTTGACCGCGCTGTCATCATCTTGCTTGTGTATCCAGCGTAGTACATCAGACGTCTTGGATTCGCGAAGGTTGAAATTTGTTCTGAATTTCTCGTTTCTCAGAATGTGAAACAAGTGAGTGAGACACAACTGGGTGAAGCTGACAGGAGCGGAAGTCATAATTCAATGGTGATTATTTTCCGAAGTGAAGTCTGGAAAAGTAAGGACTGGATGGGCTGTTAGAGACGGCGTAGTGAAGAAAAGGGTATGCTTCGGAAAAGTGTTCGGGCGAACAGTCGGGATTTGCTGGTCATGGTTCGCAAACCATGACTAGCAAATCTGGACTGTTATTTTTTGTTAAAATTACAGATGTTTATTATTTAGCTGGTCATGGTTCGCGAACCATGACCAGCAAAATCTGGACTGTTCGTCCGAACACTTTTTCAAAGCGGGACGAAGCCTGCCAAGTACCACCATCCCAGGTGGTAAAAATCCGTAAAATCCGTAAAATCGGGTAAGAAAGCCTGGCCCTTAGCCAGTCGCACCTCATCTCTTCTTAACGGCGTGGCGCGACGGACAGCTTTCATTCGGAACCCCCCATTCATCCATCTCTTTGCGTCTCTATCACATTTGTCTTCCCCGCTTATCTACATATCCCTCGCAAGGAAAGCCAGTCTTCCGCGTTAAGTACACCCTTGTGAAAACCATGCCAAATGCAACTACGCGTGGTCGAAGATCTCGACGCCGTGGGCGTAGCGGTGCCCGTACCGGAAGCAGTGGTGCAACAGGGAGTGCCCTTAACGAAGCCCTTGTCCGCAAAGTCCTCGGACGTGACTATGGCAAGGGTTTAGAAGCTCGTGGCATCAAGAAGGGCGTCCATGTCAAGCTGTTCGCAGTTGTGAGAGATGCAGTTATGGAAGTGGGGACTGCGAAACTGTCTACAGCTGGGGACGAGAGTGAAATTGTGCAACGCAGACTACACTTGCATAAACTTCCCCAAACCGCGAAACAAGACCTCGTGGTCGTAACGGGTGCATCGCTCACGACGAATGCAAGTAATCATCCTTATCCCTACAAATTCAAAGGAGGTGAGGGACCACCTGAAAAATTATGTGATTTGCACACTGCTGGCCTCTACGCCTGGGATACGAGGATGATGATTCCAGTAGAAGCTCAGGCCGAAGAAGAGAACAATCCTTCCGGTCTGAAAAGTTCGTGTGAACTACCGCCCGCACCGAGACCAGCTGACCAAAGACAGAAACCCGAAGAAGCAGGAAAAATGCAATTTGATACCGCTGCGACGCCTGTGCCGCAGCCATATCCAGGTGCGCCAGAAGGTGACGAAGCCATTGAAGTTACCCCTGCTATGCCTGCGCCAGTGATTGACGTTGACAAAATGGTTCCTGCCGCACCAGAATATGAGGATCTAGGTGATACGATCGAGCTCGCTGAGCATGGAAAAGATGTCAATATCCGCTGCTACGACATGTCTGCCTACGTGAGAGTGGAAGTGAGCGTTATGCTGTCCCAAGTTCTCCAGCCACCTTGTACACTTCGGGATACTGCAACCAAGTATGTCAAACGGCTTGAGGAGGGCTTCATAACCTACGGCTACGACTACGGAAGCGGGTTGATGACAATAACTATTCGTCGTGTTGAGAACCCGAATGTGGGTGATGTGGACCTTGGTGGCCTCGTCATGGAAAATCGGTTGGCCGATGATGGGCACGGTAGTGAGGTCGTCTCAAGGTATTGGGGGGGTGATATACGTGGGGTTGTTGTCGATGGTCTTCATCGTCGACAGAGTATGAAGAATATATTGCATACTCGAGGTGAGGAACCCGGGCTGAAATGGCTACATGAACCGCTCCGTATGGTGCTTATTCTTCGCCGTGATGGGAAGGACATGAACAGCACCGAGATGCTTCACCTTGGCTCCCATCGGAATCAGGTAGCATCGACAGTGCGTCTTTTCGAGAGCTTGGAAGAACATATTCACGGTGTCCTGTCCTATCTCAAGTCTTTCGCATTAGAAACTGGCCTCACCGTCGATGAAGTAAGGCCGTCTAATGTTGCCGCAGAGATGTGCACATCGGAGATTATTCCGAACATGAAGAAGCCCACGTATCGCCGCTACGCAAGGATTGCCAAGATTTTCGCGAAATATCCCCGTGCATTTGATAGGCTGTTGTCCTTCAAACCCGATGAGCGACCGAAGATTGGGGCTGTGCATCTTGACCACAGCAAGTTTTACGAGGTCGATGAGTGCGGTGTTATGCTCTTCCTGGATAGCATACATGCATGTGTCCGCAACCCTGCATCTTCAGGGGCATTTGACGCAACTCCCTTCTTTGGAACGGCTATGGAACTTTACCAGATTTTTCGCCGTAAGTTCAACCTATATGGCATTCCAGGACGACTGTCCTTTTCGGAGTTCCTAGAAGTACAAGTGAAGCAACCAAAAAACAAGACAAGTTCCATTGGTGATCTTTTCGTGAACAGTATGAGATTGTTTTCCAGCAAGAAGGTAGATGAAGATAAGAACTCGCAGAGATCCTCACGTTTTGGTTCAAGGATTATCTCCCATTTCGAGCCGAAACAAGCCGGGAATAAGCCCAAGGCAGCGCCAGCGGCAGGTGCATCGACTTCTACAGCGGCAGTGCCATCTTCCGTCGTCGTCAAGTCAAATGGCTCTGGTGGTGCGAAGACACCCGTGCTGTCACCCGCGAAAACAGGCTCGAGGACGCCCATCACATCATCTCCCGAACCAGCCCCATCTCGTCGCAGTGGTCGTAAGCGGAAAGCTTCACCTCCTCCTTCACCTCCTATTAAAGTCTTCACCACGACTGAATCCCGTCCAAAGGCGAAGAAGAAGGCGAAGAAGAAGGCCACTTGGGCCAAGCAGACTGCCACGAACACACCGCTTTCTGTCCAACCTGTCCGACCTCCGATCGAAATCGTTGATACGGACGGGTCTCGTGAGCCCCTCCTACGCAAATCTGAAGTGCCTTTCGATGACTTCTTGCCTCCTCTGCTCCCTGTCGGCTACAGAGATGCACCCGTTTACCGTGGTGAGGTTGACCCTTGGTGGAAAGATGCCCTGTTGAGGACTCCCTCCGAAGTCGTCTCTATTGCCAATAAAGTGCAAGCGGACGGAGGCGAATTGCACCACACTCCATTGCTAGAAGCTTTGCATATTCCCTTAGGTCATAGAGCTCACAATTTCGTGGACGTTGAAGATTTGACCTATATGCATCGAGTGGCCTGGCTCATGGCTGCTCAAAAGCAGCACCTCGAATCAGTGAGGCAGGCAAACCCCGTTTTGGGTGACTCAGAAAGTGAGCTAGATTGGGATACGGTAACGTCGTCCTTTGAGAAAGGCGAAGGTAGGGCATACTTTATGAGGAAAGGAATGCTACTGCAGGAGCGTGGGTTCTGCATACTGGAAGGTTTTGCAGAACCACACTCGCTGGCCAAAGAAGTGATACAGGCCCGGCAACCCCCTCTTAGCATTGTGAACACGGACACTGGTATTCAGGAGCTATTCGACCACTATCTTTCAACGTTTCCAGGAGAGAATGAGCTGAAAAAGGAGAAGAATCGCACTCTTTGGAACCCGATAGTCAACTTGGGGGAGTCAGAAGGTGATAAGAAATCCCGGAACGAAGGCAAGGCCCGTTATTCCAGCACCAGGATGTTGCTCATGGAAGAAACCGAAGAAAACCCAGAAAATGTGTGGGCCTCTGTTCGTCGAGCTATGCTTGATGCATGGTTGGGGCAGTTGGCTGTACTGATTGGGCTCACAGATGGAGTGTTTGGGAAGATGCGCACGCCGGTGACAGGCGGACGCCTGCTTTTAACTGGCAAGAATTGCCCTCGCCAAGTACCGCACAACGATTTTCAGGTGCGAAGTCGGAATGAGCGAGATAAGTGCTCGGGGTACTTCCTCATGGTGAACGATAATGACCCCTTCCCTATCTGGTTCTGTGAGTACTCTCATAAGTTTGTATTCAAGTCCGTGGTTGAGCTGGGACACCTGTCAAGAGATTTGACACTACGCAAACTCACCGTTCCTCCCTTCTCCGTATTTGTCGGTCATGGTTATGCAACGCATGCTGGCGCAGGTTATGAAAGTCGCCTATCAGATAAGCTCACCACTCGCTACCATCTCTATTTCATTCCAGAAGACGTATCTCTTCCTGATTCAGTAGCATTTGCCTTCGGGGATTCGCTGAGGTTCGAAGGGGACGATGTTTTGGAAATAATCGAGAAGGAGCTGTGCGAAAAGGGGACAGAAGGTGAGAATAGGATAGAAAGGACCGCTGCCAGAATTGGGCCATTGGCGGAAGAGCACAATGATGAGGACGGAAATGATGTGGATAGAAGCCGCGGCGAAAGAAATGCCAATGCTGATGATGATGAAGACAGCGAATGGAATGCCAGTGCTGATGATGACGACGACGATTTCCAGACCAAAAGCGATGCAAGCGATGGTGATTCTTGCTTAACAGTTCAATAAAATCCTTCCGCCAACTGCCTTCCACAGGAAGGTCAAATCAGCCTATCGGAGGCAATAAAAAATCGGCGCAAATATTTTGGTCCGGGCCAGCAAAAAATGTGTCATAAATGTAGCAACGCTTGTTGATTTCATGTCGCGATTTGCACATTTTTTACCAATAACGCCATTGGCTGAAAATCGGAATAGTTATGGCACAGCGTCTCTGCCTGGCCTGTGGCGGTAGATGACTGGCTGGCGCTGCACACAGGTAAGTCTCGCAGTGCCAAACGCCATTGGCTGAAAAGCAGCAGAGTTATTGCACAGCGCCTCTGCGCGGCCTGTGGCGGGAGATGCCTGGCTGGCGCTGCACACGGGTAAGTCTCGCAGTGCCAAAAGCCATTGGCTGAAAAGCAGCATAGTTATGGCACAGCGTCTCTGCCTGGCCTGCGGCGGTAGATGGCTGGCTGGCGCTGTACACGGGCAGGTCCCGCAGGGCCAAACGCTTTTACATTGATGCAATGATGAGACGGTGATCATCGCTGCATATGGGCAGCCACCGACGACCATGTTTTGCTGCTCCAGGGCAGTGAAAATATGTCTCCATTCGCAGCTCCAATGCAACACTAGACGTAATGCTCCGACCTACTCTCAGTCAATGAAATGTTAATCCAGTACCTTTCTTGCAAAGATGATATCACCCCGCCGGTCCAGAAACGGTCCCAACCCGAAGGATGAAACCGATAGCGGTTCCAGCGGCGTTCACATCACATTTATTTGTAGCAACCAAAGAGTATTGTTACGGCTACATACACTACATCTACCCCGTCCAAATACCGGAATACCGCAGCAGTGGTTCATTGCGCTTCTGTTAAATACAATAATCAACGCCAAGAAACATAACAAGAGAGGTCAGTTACGGTCACAGTACGTCATGATGGTGGATTGGAATTCTGATAGACCAAGGAGGGTGTACTGATGGCTTACCTGATCCTGAGTTAGAAGACGGGCGGGTTGACCTGCAGTGAGACAAGGAACGCTGTGAAGCTTGGTCAGAACAGTTCTTCGAAACTTTCAATGTGTTAGAGAATGTGCGAACTTACGTTACAGCTTTGTAGGTAATCGCAAAACGGCATGGCCTAGAGAAAGCGCTCACTTACCAAACGTCTGCAGCGCACTCGTGTCTCCGCATGAGATTTCAACCAAACACGCAATTCGCAGAACGCAAACTGTCAGAAACGGAGATGGGCGGTGGGTCATGACTGTGGCAGAAGTGGCGTCACTTACTATGGATGATATCTCAACCAAACACGCAACTCGCAGAAAGGAAACTGTTAGAAAAATGGATGCGTGGTGGGTCAGGACTGTAGGAGAAGTGGCGTCACTTACTGTGGAGGATATCTCAACCAAACACGCAACTCGCAGAAAGGAAACTGTTAGAAAAATGGATGCGTGGTGGGTCAGAACTGTGGGAGAAGTGGCGTCACTTACTGTGGATGACATCTAAACCAAACACGCAACTCGCAGAAAGAAAACTGTTAGAAAAATGGATTCGTGGTGGGTCAGAACTGTGGGAGAAGTGGCGTCACTTACTGTGGATGATATCTCAACCAAACACGCAACTCGCAGAAAGGAAACTGTTAGAAGAATGGATTCGTGGTGGGTCAGGACTGTGGGAAAAGTGGCGTCACTTACTGTGGATGATATCCCAAACAAACACGCAACTCGCAGAAAGGAACCTGTTCGAGAAATGGATGCGTGGTGGGTCAGAACTGTGGCAGAAGTGGCGTCACTTACTGTAGATGATATCTCAACCAAACACACAACTAGCAGAAAGGAAACTGTTAGAAAAATGGATTCGTGGTGGGTCAGAACTGTGGGAGAAGTGGCGTCACTTACTGTGGATGATATCCCAAACAAACACGCAACTCGCAGAACGGAAACTGTTAGAAAAATGGATGCGTGGTGGGTCAGAACTGTGGGAGAAGTGGCGTCACTTACTGCGGATGATATTTCAAACAGACAAGCAACTCGCAGAACGGAAACTGTTAGAGAAACGGATGCGTTGTGGGTCAAGACTCTGGGAGAAGTGGCGTCACTTACTGTGGATGATATCTCAACCAAACACGCAACTCGCAGAAAGGAAACTGTTAGAAAAATGGATGCGTGGTGGGTCAGAACTGTGGCAGAAGTGGCGTCACTTACTGTGGATGATATCCCAAACAAACACGCAACTCGCAGAAAGGAAACTGTTAGAAAAATGGATGCGTGGTGGGTCAGAACTGTGGGAGAAGTGGCGTCACTTACTGTGGATGATATCCCAAACAAACACGCAACTCGCAGAAAGGAAACTGTTAGAAAAATGGATGCGTGGTGGGTCAGAACTGTGGGAGAAGTGGCGTCACTTACTGCGGATGATATTTCAAACAGACAAGCAACTCGCAGAACGGAAACTGTTAGAGAAACGGATGCGTTGTGGGTCAAGACTGTGGGAGAAGTAGCTTCACTTACTGTGTGGATGATATCTCAACCGAACACGCAACTCGCAGAAAGGAAACTGTCAGAAAACGGGATGCATGGTGGATCAAGACTGCGGACGACGGGCGTGCAGAGAGTTGGATCTGGTCGTGGAACTATATTGCTGCATATATATATGCAATGTTCAGAAAAAACCGGTAGCTAGATATTTCAAACTGTTCATGGGCACGTGTCGTACTGAAATCTCAATTTGAAATTACCGAATTCGGTATGGCATGGCTGTCCTTAACGACAGCCATTCATTGAGCTTTTGCATGCGGCATCACATCAAAATGCGAGTAGGAGCATATCCTTTTTACCGTTTCTACTCATTGAACCAAGCTTTAATATTAACGGCACAACCGTATGCATCGCCAAATGTAACAAAAGACCTTCTTTCGGCTGTAGAGCAGTAAGCTTGCTGAAATCTTGTTAATGCCGAGGTCCATGCCAAACTTCACTGCAGCCCCACTTCTAGTTGCGGACCTGGTCGAAACTGTCACAGATGGGGCGTCAAAGCAAGAGTCGTTGGGTTCTTAAAAAACGCGGACCTTATGCAAAGCGTTCCGAAGATGTTGCATCACAAGGGACTACTTCGGATGGGCACGCACCATCTTCTTCTGAACCTCAGCTTGAAAGAAATCGAAAAAGAGCAAGGCCATGTAGGCAACTGTCTACAAAGCCAGCTAAACGTCCAGGAGATGGGTTCATGTTACTAGACGGTCAGTCAGAATCCTACGCTTCCCTTTTGAAAGACGGGCTTTTAAGCGACCTCCAAGAATACCAAGGCGTCATGCATGACGGTGTGGAGGCACTTCCATCAAGTCCTCACCCCGAACGAAATAACACGATCCGTTGTGAAGAAAGCGAAGGAATTTCTGGATTAGACATTGGATTGAGCGTTGAGCAGGACAATGCCTACGAAGCTGAGGAGTCTGAGGAGCTGATAGACAGCATGTTCGAAAGCGCTTCTGGTGGAATTCGATTGACCTGGACAAATATTGCATCACTGATAACAGCAACTGGGAGCACGCGTCTCAGCGAGACTGCGTATCAGACACTTGCCAACTTTAGGAACTGGAGACCGAATGAAAGGCAGCTCACTCTCAAACTGCCAAGTACATCTACTCTGAAGAGACGTGTTCGTCCATTTGCGAAATCCAACTTCTTCGTTCCTTGTCATGTAGAAATGTTTACTGTGGATTTGTCGAAGTCTGGGTCGAAGGCTGGCGTTGGAAAGTATACCTCACAGGACAGCGCTCCGACCATGATTGTAAGACCGAGCAACTGGGCAAAACTTGACTTTTCGACAGCAAAATTGCGGGAGATGGTGCAAGGAAGACGGCATGATATGGATCCGTCAATCGAGATACCGAGGTTCTCGGATATTGAGGACACTCCAATAATCAAGGATAGGGCTGGGAGTCTATCTGTTTATCGGATTCCAACCGAAGATGGTGTGACAGTGAAACTGCGAAAAGGGCTCCTTCTTAACATTACGGTCGAAACAAGTGACGCGGTGAAGGGCAGATTGATGCAAGCCCAGTTTGCAGTAACGTCCTCAACGAACATGAGATTTCATGCAGTTGTATCTTCCTTCTTTGTTTACGATGAGCCAAACTGGACAGAACCGCAGGCGGAGTCCAATTCAAAGCGTACCAAAACGATGAAGACGAAGAGATCAGAATCTCGGGCATTCCTTCCCAGTGACATGGTCGTCGAACTTGCACTCCCAGGACAGCCAGACGCCGAAGATTCGGAAGAACCAACGCAAACACCCTTCCTTGTGTATAGGATGTGGAGAAGACAGAACTGTGATGACGACTACGCCACCAGCTTGGTTGTATCTTCTGAAAGAAATGTTTCGAATCTCACCGGAACGAATAGGGGCGTTTACAACCAGATGTTTGACAAAACCGTAGTGAAACGAGTATCTGCCGATGATAATCCAATGAACAAGGGTCATCGCGTCGATGCGGAAAGCAGTGGACGTTTGGAAGATGGAAGAAAGTACGTTGTGTATAGAATGTTTCTGTACTCTGATGGATTTACGCCGTACATTGGAAAGAAAGGAAGCATGGGTGGTGTATACATGCTGCCAATAGGTATGGCTCCGGAGAACCGCAATGGAGCAGGAGCCATCAGACCTATCGGGCTAACTCCTCCAGGGGTATCTACAAACGAGGTACTGGCGGCAGTTATTGATGATATCATTGAGGGGACAGAAAAGGGATTTGAGATGACCACTGCACAAGGAGAGAAGGTTGTTCTTTTTCTCGATGTCGTCGGGTACGTTGGAGACTATCCTGCAGTGTCCCACACTTTGGACCTACTAGGGCACTGCTCCAATGTTCCATGTCACTTATGCAGCTATGGTAGGTACGACAAGTCTGGATTTCAAGGAAGCAAGTATTGTTACACAACCCGCATCCATTCCGACCATCCATCTTTCGCGAGAGATGAGAACCGGGCTACTGCATTGAGGAGATCCAAGTTATCCAGGGAAGAGTTGAAAGCCCTCGGAATGGATGACGCAGATACGTTTGAGACAAGTCTGCAGGCACTTCATCAACTCTCTGAAAAACTGCGACAAGTTCGCGCTCGTGTGCCTCGTGTACTCGGCAGTAGCAAACCGGTTGTTCCTTCTGTTTTCGATTCGTATCGCTCATGCGTTGTGGCTCCCGATCATCTTTTCCTCGGGATTGGTCGCGACATCATGAATCTCTGTATAACACTGCTACCAAAAGATGTACGCAAAGATGCCGAGGCAATTGCCAAGATGGCTTTGAAGGATGGCTATCTCATATATCAGGAGAGCCTAATCAACCATGAAAAGCATGTGCTACATTCAATGACGATATCGTCTATGTACTGCCTGCTCTTGGTAGCACCACGGGCGATGAAGAGTGCTTGGTACGTGAACAAAATCACAGGCGAGAGAGAGAGCGGAAACTGTGCTACTATCGATGAAGCTCTCGACCTCCTCGACCTGTTTTCCTCTCTCGTGAGCAGAACGCAGTACTTTCCGGACTCAAGGATAGATGGTGAGAGGTCATTAGACACACACAATGAAGAAGGAGGAACCAAGAGACTTCTGCAGATTCGTAATATGGCACTTCGTTACCTATCTCGAGTAGATAAGCTGTGTCGCACAAACAGCTTTGCCTCCACTCATTTGGACAAACCAAACCTTCACAGATTGTTGGAGTTCTTCACACATACATTGCCACTGTTCGGTAGTGTAAGACATGTACAAGAGTTGTTGTTTGAAAGCGCTCATCAGCCATTGAAGAGGGGGGTAGCTCAATCCAATATGAAAAACTCACAATTACAGGCTATGGAACATCGTCTTGCCAACGACTGGAAGACTCGTCTGGCAATTGAAACTGAAGGCATTGACACTAGTGAGAACGGCTGGAGCTTTGAGACAGCGAAGTCGGTTTTAAATCTCTTGGGCTACGACAGTTCTGGGCTTCAGGATGCGGGAAGATTTCTACAAAAGCTTCAGGACTGCTTCCCAACTCCTGTTCTGCAGAATCTTCGATTACATCGGAAAGGACTCTTATCGTCGTCTCTTAGTAGGAAGGACTGGCGCGTAGACAATTCAGTAATTATGAACCTCGGAAACACTGCAGACGGAGGTCAACATTCGGAAATGTTCCAATCAACTGACCTTGCATTTCTGTTGAAAGCAAGGGAGTTTTAGAGCATTTACGGAAACAAAAGCTACGTCTTAGAAGTGGCCGGCCGGACCATGGAAATTCCGTAACCGTACAGATATATGGAACTGCCAAGTGGTGCAAAATAACAGACGGGCGAAAAAGAGACCAGACATCTGTTTTGGCCACTATATCTTATGGGAGCGTGATTCAAGCCTTGCATTCTTCTGTAGTTTCGACCGCAGATCCTGATCTCCCATTCACTCTTCATGAGAACAATGATTCTGAGCATGATGAAGACAGAAGGTTCTGGATGGTGCTAGCCGTGGTTCAAGTCCGGATTCTGGACGCTCGTGAGAAAGAAAGTCAAGAAACAACACGATATTGCGCAGTGAAGGAGTGCGAAGCTGAAGAAGATGGATACGGGGTGATGATACAACAACGAAACGAAAGAAGAGCGCTGGTTGAGCTTGGAAGCTACGTTCGAAAGGCATTAGTTATGCACTACTGCGAGCAGGACAGCGCCGAAAGCGACGACCATATGTGTCTCATATGCACATCAAACTCAGCAGTACAACACAGGAGTCTCCCAGACGGTGGAATTTATCATGTGTGGGGGCGAAAGGAAGGGTATCCGCCACGTCAGGCATAAGTATATGTGCGGAACAAGAACTCTGGTCTTTATTCAACAGTTTTTAGTACTACCACACAGCTCTGCATACTTTTATGCACTGACTATAAGCTCTGCGCCGGCCTCTATATCCGTAGTTGCGACATATAAACTGTATCGTTATTGCAAACAAAATTCAGGTCTGCTACCTTTGTGGGCTTGTTGCAAGGGGGCTCGTTATGTATCCCCGCCTTTCGAGGTCCGTGTCCCTACACCTCTCTAGTTCCCGCAGCCAGTCTGATCCTTAACTTTTTCGTTTCCCTCACCATACACCCACTCTCCTTGTCAACCGGTGCACCGTCATTGCTGTATAAAATTTGCAAAATTTGGGTGCAAATTTTGAGAGTTAGGACCGGTGATCAGTGGGGAGCTGTGATCAATGGCCACTGATCACAGGCCGGCAGGGGGTGTCGTCCGACATCGTCATTGCTGTATAAAATTTGCAAATGGGGGTGCAAATTTTGAGAGTTAGGACCGGTGATCAGTGGGGAGCTGTGATCAGAGGCCACTGGTCACAGGCCGGCAGGGGATTCAGGAGTAAGGAGTAGGATGGTTTTTGTACTTTAGGGATTCGCAGTGCCTCGGAGATTTAGAGGAGTCGGGGAGTAACTAGGATTAGAAGATTCGTGGGATCGGCTGTTGGAAACGTGATATCCCTGTTTCGGGTTCTCCAGGTACGAATAACGTCCGGGGAGGGCATGTTGTCCTTCGTCTGAAAACCGCGTCGACCATCATTGGCAATGCGAGCCATGATAGCTCGCAATGTATAATTGTTAATTGCAAATCCCCGGGAGGCAGTGTATTTAATGCGCTGCTTAATGATTTTGTCCTCGTCCGCTTTGACGACACGGGGGGCTCCGGGACGGTTGTTGGCTGGGTCAAGAAGGCGGGACAGTTTGTCGTCGTCCTTGGTCTTGAGACATTTTTGTAATCGGTCTGCTGTCCCACGACTGATGATCATCAGTGTGGTTCGCCTCACAGTCGACTGTGAGGCGAACCACATCGGCAACTTTTTTTTCATCTTCAATAAATTTACCGCTGTCTGCCGTTTGTCTTTGGCCCTTGCGTCCCGTCTGTCCCTTGCTTGGCGCGCGCTGCCTGACGACGCATTCCAATCGACATCGGAAGGGGCGTGAATTGTCCGTAACTGGAGGCCAATCCCGGGAGCAGGACGAGAAGGTGTTTGATCGTGGATCAATTACTACTGTTTGGCCTTTAACGGTGCTGTGTGCCCGCTATTTTTTTGGCGGGACGGGGAGAAGCGAGGAGGTAACATTTCGGGAAACTGGAGGCCTGTTTCGTGAACATGACGAGAAAGTGTTTGATTGTGGATCAAATACTACTGTTTGGCCTTTAACGGTGTTGTGTGCCGGCTATTTTCTTTTTTGGCGGGACGCGGAGAGGCACGGAGGTAACATTGCGGGAAACTGTAGAAGAGGTGAACGCTTAGGCCCCGGAGCGTTTCCCTGGAGTCCAGGGATGAAAGACTGCACCCATTGTCCGCACTGGCAGCAACGAGAACTGAATCATCAAATTAGCCTTTTTTACCAAATAATGCTTTTAGGGAAGGGTATACCGCGCAGGCCTGCATGCGCAGACAAGTTTCTTTGGAATGACATGTAATGGCTGTCGCGCGACAAGATTTACAAAAGCTGTATGGCTGGCCAGCCATACTGGAACTAGATTAATTTTTGTTAATTTTTTAGAGGTTGATTCTAGTATGGGTAGCCACCCATACAGCTTTTGTAGATCTTGTCGCGCGACAAACACATCACACGTGTGGACCCAAATGCAATGTATTACACGTGTGGATCGATATGCAATGTTTTACACGTGGCGACCAAAATGCAATGTATTACACGTGGTGACCAAAACGCAATGTTTTACACGTGCGAGAAGCTGGTGGATGATGATTGGCCGATTATGATACGGAATCGTATACAGTGCCTCCTACGATATAGTGCTATAGCGTGACATACCTCTAGCTATGGCACTATTGGGAGGTTGGCGCTATAGAAAGGAGGCTCAAATACATATATTTGGGGACAATGCACACTGCTAACACAAACACAACAAAGCCTGTATAACACAACTAAATAACTTCATCCTTTGAATACTAAACCATGCCGGATGGTACACGTGAGCGTATGATAACTTGTGCCAGAGAGTGAGCCATAGCACTATATAGAGGGAAACACTACTAAAGTAGGCACTATTGAGCGACCCTGTAATATGTAATGGCTGTCGCGCGACAAGATTTACAAAAGCTGTATGGCTGGCCAGCCATACTGGAACTAGATTAATTTTTGTTAATTTTTTTAGAGGTTGATTCTAGTATGGGTAGCCACCCATACAGCTTTTGTAGATCTTGTCGCGCGACAAACACATCACACGTGTGGACGTAAATGCAATGTATTACACGTGTGGATCGATATGCAATGTTTTACACGTGGCGTCAACCTTGAAATCAAAACTCTCACACTGACCGTGTGCATTTTGTGATGGCAGTGTGCATTTTGTGATGGCTTTGTGTGAGTTGTGTGGGGGCATCACGAAGATCACATATAAAATGCTCTCCATCTCAAATGGCAAACAAACTGAACAACGTCACACACAAAAATATCTCCCTTTCCAGCCCTCTACGGCTAATTTCCAGAGACACTTTCCCTTCCCTTCGTGTTCGCAACTGCGTAAGTTGAACCGGAATGTACTGCACGAGAAGGTCAGTGGGACCCAAACCTACTGCGTACTCTGTATTGGGGTCAAAAGACGGACAAAAGACGGGCCCAAGGCACTTAGAAAGGGCTCGCGCCAAGTGCAGTGGTGTTCTACATGTAGGCAAGCTATCTGCTGCAGCTGCCGGACGGTCTGGCATTCTCGCCCTACACTGAAGCACCATGGGCCCTCTCCTGTCTATGAGAGGGAGCTTGACTCTGGGCGACGCACTTTTCAACGAATAAGGCAGGCTTCACAAGCCCGAGAGTGAAGGCCGTAAAATGTCTGTAGAACAAGGCTATCAGCTATGCTTTTTAAATGGGTTTGTGATGGTTTGTTGATGTTGGAGATGATTGTGAGACAATGGTGTGAGAGTCACAAAACAATTTGTGTGTGAATCACAAAACAGTCAACAAAAGAGCACTTCAAGATGTTGATGTCACAAAAATAAAGTGATTCTAGTGGTGACAGTGATTCAAAGAGGAAGGGCACTGATGAGGACGACATCTAAGAGTAGGTACTGGGTAATTCATACTTTCAATAGCGAGAACAGTATCATCATCACTCTGTAGTGACACTTCTATCTTCATTGCACAATTAAATCTAAAGCAACTATGATTAAAAGAACAGTAATTCAATGACACATGACTGACTTTCAATGCAATCGGGACTGGATGATGTCGGTACCTTTGGAGCCCATACCCAGCTGTTCACTTGCACGTCTAAGTCCCATGGTATTTAGATGCTGCACAGAGCCGTGCATCTTTAAATGTGACCGTTACAAAAATATCGATTTCACAAAAAACACATATGTCTATATACTGACTACGTTCCAATGGTTACCCCCAACTCTTTAGTCTTCGGTATATATTTCAAACAAATTTCTCAAGTATCACTTTCCAAGGGAAATTAACAGAGGACGATACCATCCACCAGTTGATAATGGTATCAGATCTTTTCAATGGCCTCCAATTCGGGAGTGATATAGAGGTCTACTATACCTTGGAGAATGAAGAAGAAAGCAAGGCATGGTTCCCAGCAACAGTCATTAGTCTCAACTACCTTCATGATGATCGTCGAGAGGTGCTCAAAGGGACCATTCAATACAAGGCAGCGTTTGGATTCAGGGCATGTAAAAGCAAGGTTACTTTCAAGGAGGGAAACGAGTTTGTACAAGATGGACAAAAGTTTAGCTGGAGACTCAAAGATACATCCGTGCGATTGGATAACAGCGCAAGCTCAGACGTGGCAAGCGCATCGATGGATGCAGATGATATGGACTATGCTCCAGGTAGTGCCATGGTAGAAAAATGCAAGAAGGTTAACCACACGACGACTGTCTCACTTGACCAGAATACAATCAAAGATACACGTGAGCTAAATGCTCTTTCCAGACGCCTTCAATATCTTGAGGAAGTGGTGAAAGGACAGCAATCCTCGATTACGGCTGCACTATGGACTCAGAATCCGCTCCTCATTTCTGATGCAGGCTCCAATATTCCTCTTAAGTTTATTTCGTTGCGTCTAGAGCATTGGTTACTCAAGACACCGACACGTCCTACCCCAGTTGAAATAACCCGTGGGACGAAGTGGTTTGTACAAGACTCATTTAAGGCGCGAGCAGACTGCACATTGCTCCAGTTTGATTCTATATCCGAAAGAGTCAAAGCTCAGCTACGAACAAAGGTTTCTATTCTTCCGGAAGATTATATGTGCCGGAAATCAGTTGTGAAGGAGACGAGTATATACTTTAGGAGCTTCCTAGACTTGTCAGAAGCACTCGGACCAGCATCACCGCAAGTTGTCAGTGACGTGATCATCGCAAAAAGGCTGGAAAAAGGTACCGACAATTATGTATCTGCCAGAGTGATAGGCTGTATGGCCGGTCCCAACACCGAATCTCTTTCTGACCCGTGCTATATGACAATTGGAGATTCTCTTGCTGTTATAAGGGATGACGAGGATGAACAACGGCACGTTGTATTTCGTCGGGATTGCACTTGGGATTCCATAGAGCAGACCTACTCCTATCCACTGGAAGACATAAGACTATCAGAGCTTAACTTCCAAGAACGCATTTCCAAGGTAATGAGTGCTGAAAAAGTGGTCAGCGGACCATCGGACCGGAAGGAGTCGTTCTACCTGCGATGAAATCTTCAATCCAATCCTTGTCAGTCTATATTTGCTGATGTAAATCGCAGCGACGTACTAGGAGTACTTCAAGTGCATGTCCCATTCATCTCTATCAAAGGGTCTGCCCATGTGAAGCAATTCATCACTGTTGCCAAAGTTCTGGGCCTCTTTAAGTAAACTCAATTCATTCATGCTACAGCAGTCTCCCGCTTTACTCATTTTTCACTTTGGTGAACTAAGAAGTTTCACTATCACATCAAATACGACCCCTTATAAATCGAAGTCGTGGACCATGACCACATCCTCATCGTCTTCGACTTGATCCGCCTGGATTTCATCCTCACCATCCACCACGCTCAGATCATCATTATCGTCGTGATGTGAACCTGAACCGACCGGGGGATCGTGCACGGAGTTGTACATATCCACGGACATCACTAGCTTCTCATTCAAAATACTGGACAGTTGCTGTGGAAGCTCACCCCGCTTTTCTCCCTGTCCTCCAGTCAAAAGATCTGAGTAGAGCGATCTCAGTCGCGACCGCCATGATCCATTGTGGTGATCCTGGCCATCCACTTCATGCAATATCTGCTCGTTTCGAGAAAATGCACCCCTCGCCTCGATCACCTTTATCAGCATGATCTCCCGAAACAGGACAGCAGTCATGTAAATCACACGAAAGGATTCCTTGGATATTGAATAGAGGTCTTCATCACTGCCACACCTGGTAAAAGCCACCAAGAACTTCAAGGCGACGTGCATGGCATTGAGTCGGATAACAATTTTTCGAGTCTCCTTCCTTCCATCCTTGTCTTTCGTCTCAACGTCATACGTCGTGATAAATATGAAGGGATCGTTTTCAGAAATCAGCTTCTTCCATGTTATCAAATTCAGGGGGTTCACCTCAGCGACCGACTTCATAGCAGTACGACAGGTTCCGTCTGGGATATCTTGGAGGTTCATGTGCGGGCGGGGTGGATTCTCATACTGGAATGAGACTCCCACTTCACTTTGGAAAACATATGAGAAGTTTTGAAAGAAGGATTTCCGCCCAAGCTCCCTGGACTTGTTCAGAAACTGATTACCTATCTTGAAAACGCGGCGAATGATCTCAACCCTAATGTCTTCGTCCTTGATGAATCCAATTGGCTCATCTTCCCCCATCTTATCGCTTCGACGCCGAGCCACACGCCGGGCCTTCTTGATGGCCGTTGAAGCAAATTCTTCGTTGAAGAAAGACTCGACTGTGATCATTGTTATGTAGCCCGGCCTCAGCCAAAAAGGTTTCTCAGCGGTCTTCAGCTTCCGGCGGATGTTCGGATGTACCATTTCGAGTGACTTCGTCCCAATACTCGGGTTGTTCATTGCATTTGCAATCAAGCTCTTTCCCCAAGCCTTTCGCAGGACCAGATACTGACGAGCTTGCTTCGTACCCAGCAGCTCCTCGGTTTTCTTCTCGCTTGGGTCCCTTTTCCACAAAAGGACCTCGACAAGTAAAAGTCCGAACCCCAACACTTCGGAACTATTGACGTTCAATTGAAGCTTGGAAAATTGTGTGTCACGACTCACACCCTCTAACGATTCAGTCGCTTCCTTTCTCTGAGGAAGAACTCTCATAGTGCAATTTATCAACGCTCTTGTGAAGATAATGCACATGAATTTCCCTGCAAAGATGTCCTCCATAGGCCTAAGGAGGTCGTTTAAAGAGGCCTTCTCGGCTGCTTTTCCTGTCTTCGGCAGGGCGGAATTCAGAAGAACAATGTTGACGGCGTCCTGGCAGCGTGATAACGTCCGCTCTAAGGTTGAGACACGAGAAGATACAGCCTTGATTGCACCCAGAATTTCCTTTTTTTCAATGGCGAGCTGCTTCTCCAAACCAGCATGCAGTTCCCGCATGACTCGAAGTACTCCGTGGTTAGAGTCTTCCCCAAGTGCTCGAGCCAAATGGGGGCCCCGGGACTGACTCGGCAAGGAACCTGCCATGCACTCACGACGCGTGGGAACGACGACGTCTTCCACATCTTGAGTTTCGGCGACCCCGTCCATCTCTGCTCCACTAGCCTGCACACTCTCGTCTACGTACTCCTCTGGCTCACGTCCATGGAGCTCGAGCAACTGACGGTTCGCCCGTTTGCTTTCTGTGTGTTCATCTTCCTCGCCATGATCTCCATTCTCGAACAAAAGGGAAACGTCTTCACCCGGAGACGAACCGATGGCGCGCTTGCGCTTGCCCGCACGCGGAGGTGCTGCATCAGACGGACCACTTCCCTGACTTCGAACGGGAAGCGAGCACGTGTGAGATGGCGGACTGCCTTGGGATGTACTGACTGTATTGCTTGAAACCCGCCGGGATTCCTGCCCAGCCGCTGCGGGAGTAGCTTCGGCCGCAACACGAGGAGATGACCGGCGTTCCGCGGGGACCTGAGCCCCAGGCGCTTGGCTGTTAGACTTCCGAGATGTCAGAGGTCCCTTCTGCTGAGACAAGCGGCCTCGCTGATTGCCTGAAGCAGCGGGTTTCATGGCTGCAGAACGCGAATGAGCACGCCCTGCCTTCTTCCCAGACCTTTTTCGCGGGGTCATTAAGCCTCAGTAGGAACACAGGATGCGCAAAGTCGGCAAGCAAAGGAAAAATGATGGCGAGAGGACTCAATCAGTTGAGAAAACGTGAAAAGGTCGATGAACGCCTCTGGTACTAGCGCGGGTTAGGCATGAGCTTATTCTGGTACGAGCACTTGAAGGTTAAGGACATCACGGGCAAGCGCTGGTTTAGTAGGCAGCAGAATAGCACATCACTTTGCTACATCGAGGTATCAAAAAAACATTTCCGTTACAACTATGGTACTCCAGCAAAAATTCTGGTCCAGTCACTGGCCGGAACCAGAAACGCCCCTCATCCCCGTGCTGAATGGGAACGGCCAAAAAAGCTGGCGAAATATGGCTGCCCGCGAACCAATGACCCACGGGCCACCGTTCATTGCTGGCAAAAATCCAGCATTTTTTGGCCCCAAAAATAGCAACATCATTGCTTTTATTAAATTTATCATAAATCTGACCTTCCTGTGTCACCCCTGAGCAAATCGATGCCCTTAATGCTATGCTGCAGATGTCAGGAGGTTACTTGTTTTGTGTTGTTGGTGGGATGCTGAAAGTCGTCTTCGGGAGGAAGGGAGGAACGTTGGAATAGAGAATCATGTTCGTCATCCGGGTCAGTTGCAGTAATGGGATGGTCATTGTTGTTGTGGTGTTCCTGATCGACGTGGACAGCAACAAGTGTAATCAAGTAAATTTAGCCAACGCACTGTTCGGGCGAACAGTCGGGATTTGCTGGTCATGGTTCGCGAACCATGACCAGCAAATTACAAATGTCAGTAATTTTAACAAAATATTAACAGTCCAGATTTTGCTGGTCATGGTTCGCGAACCATGACCAGCTAATTATAAACATCTGTAATTTTAACAAAAAATAGCAGTCGAGATTTGCTGGTCATGGTTCGCGAACCATGACCAGCAAATCTCGACTGTTCGCCGGAACACTTTCGTCATGGTGTGAAAAACGTTTCCCTTAGCTGGGCGCCCAATTAGGAGCAAACGGAGGGTTACATAAACGAACGCGCAGGCATGCGATTGCGAGGGTGACAGATAATCCGAATACTTGCGAATGCGGCGCCTGCAGCGACGGAGGTAGCAGGACATAGCGGAAGAGCAGTGCAGGCATTGAAGTGAAGAAGCGTCTATTTAATAAAGCATAACTAAAATTAGGCAGAGAAAAAAGTGATAAAGGACCCCAGAAATTATTGCTGACTCACTCGTACCATCGTCTTCTTTCTATCTGCTACGCCGTCGTTGTCAACTATCAATGTCTGAATAGCCTGCAATTGTTGACGCATACGGTATCTTCATTTTGAGTTTCGAGTACCAAAAAAGGGGTTCGAAACTCATAATGTGTTTGGACCCCCTGAAAAAAGGGACTCGAAACTCAAAATGAGAATTGTCTCGAAGTATGTGCATGGAGCGCTTCAGGGGAGGGGCAGGTACTGTACTGTGCGCATGTACAGTATCGCCATTTTGAATTTCGAGTACCAAAAAAAGGGTTCGAAACTCATTTTGAGTTTCGAGTACCAAAAAAGGGGTTCGAAACTCATAATGAGTTTCGAGTACCAAAAAAAAGGTACTCGAAAATCAAAATGAGAATTGTCTCGAAGTATGTGCATGGGGCGCTTCAGGGGAGGGGCAGGTACTGCACTGTGCGCATGTACAGTATCGCCATTTTGAGTTTCGAGTACCAAAAAATGGGGCTCGAAACTCATTTTGAGTTTCGAGTACCAAAGAAAAGGGGTTCAAAACTCATTTTGAGTTTGGAGTACCAAAAAAAGGGACTTGAAACTCATAATGAGTTTGGAACCCCCGAAAAAAGGTACTCAAAACTCAAAATGAGAATTTTCTCGAAGTATGCACAGGGGGGCCAGGGGGCGCTTCAGGGACGGCGCAGGTACTGTACTGTGCGCATGTACAGTATTGCCATTTTGAGTTTCGAGTACCAAAAAAGGGGTTCGAAACTCATAATGAGTTTCGAGTACCAAAAAAAGGGGCTCGAAACTCATGAGTTTCGAACCCCTGAAAAAAGGGACCCGAAACTCAAAATGAGTTTCGAATGATTTTCACTCACTTTGTTCAAGGGTTGGATCGGAAAATGAGCGTTCTGTGCAGTTCTTCGCGCCAGAGCCTGAATATAATTCCGAATTTACCGGAATTTTGCACCCTTCACGACCTTTCTGTAGCGCGTAAGACCTATTGCAGAGAGACGTCCCGAGTGGAGAGCAGCTTGGATATTGGATTCTGGTGCTGATACCGTCTCAGTTTGAACTCAATTTTAGAATTCCTTCGAGCTTGCGACCTTTGGCAATTCCATTGTTTCGACTTGGGATTCCTTTACATCTCTGCGATCAAGCGTCCTCTCCCTTGTTTCCTAATACATCCACACTTTCTCGGTTCTCTCCCTCTCCGTCAAATTTCTTCCATAGCCTAATTGGCATCTTCGATCTTCAGCTAGGATTGTCGCACACTGCGGCCGCTGTTCGCAATTTCCGACATTTCCCCCCGAAATTGAAGAAGCGCAGCTCTTCTCCTCCGACAGCCGATGCGGAGGGGAAGAAAAGGATCCGTAGGTCGCCGAGGTCACCTAAGCCACCAATATCCAAATCTCCTCACCCGAATAAGAGCATTGTGATGATGTCCGCGGTGAGGCCACCTCAACACACAAAAATGCCCAGGAGATTGGACTTTGCAGAGGAAATCGGAGAAGGAACGGAAACCAATGGGAACACATCAAGTGAAGAAGCAGTCGAAATCCCGCTACCTCCTTTGAAGTCAATTCGAATCAACATTGACAAGTCGAGCAAGGACTACATGGGTGTGAGAAAAAAGAAGACTCAAGGCAAGAAGACTCAAGGAAAGAAGACTCAAGGAAAGAAGACCCAAGGACAGAAGACCCAAGGAAAGAAGACCCAAGGAAAGAAGACCCAAGGAAAGAAGACAAATACGAAGAATACCGCCATAAAAACCTCCGAAGAAGAGATAGACTTGATTTCTTCGGGCTCTTCGGTTGAGGTGATAGACGGGAACGACAACTCCATCACTCCCGTCAGCGGCGATTCGAGGCCCCCCAAAGAGATAATTCGAGTAGCAGTTCTGTCCTCTCGTTCAAAACTCTCAATAGACACAGTCAGTTTCTAACAAAAACTGACTGCGAAGAGATATTGAAGCAACCCCATGCTTTCATCTCTTCGGATGCTCTTTTGTGGTTCATGTCTTCGGTGGGGCTCAGAAAGTACGATCCGGCCAAGCATTATTTATTCGATATCATCCATCGCTCAAGTGCATACATGTGCGGCGAAGGTGGACCTTCCATGCCCCTAGGCTACTCTATGAGTCGGAAGACGGCAGAAGCAGTTCTCAAAAAGGATGTCGTTGTCTACGTGCCACTTCACTTTCGAGAGCACTTCTCCCTGGTCGTCATCGAGGGTCTTTCTCAATTTTTGTCATGCGTCGAGAGGGAGGCCTGTGAATGCTCGCCTCTGAAAGCTATCAAAGCTTGTCATTATGACAGCCTCGCTCTCTACACAACACATAAAATAAGCGTTGTGAAGAAAGCTGTGTCAAGGCTGGTTCAAGATTGTCTTCTTTCAATTGGACTCAATTCTTCCGAGTCGAATATCGAAGCGCACATTTCGATATCTCGCATCACAAAAAAAGGATCAGCCGTCCGGCCATGTGACGTGTAAACCATTTGTCGCACTATACTTCAGGCAACATCTGCACAACATTCCCTTGCAATCAAACAAGGAGGAGAGGAGAGAACTGCTGCTGGACATGCTACACAACCTTCAGCACAAAGTGGCGTTGAAATACGACTCCTTCCTCATACGCAAGGGTTTCTCAACGCCACAGCGGAGTCCGACTGCTGGGAAGCGCACACGGAAATGCTCGTTAGATTCCATAACAGACGAGCTCGATGAGAACTACTATCGCATCGAGCTCGACTCCGTTATAGAATCAAAGTCTCCCGCGGACCTTCTTCAGCTATGCAACCATTGGATTGATAGTTGCCTTTGGAACGCATGCGGGAAAGACAGGGAGAAAATTCCGATTCGCGAAGAATCTGAAAAAGTATTGTTGAAAACCAAGTTCAAGGTTCTTTATGCCGGTAAGGTCAAAAAGGCCCCAAGATTCGCCCAGGGCTCCGTAGAACTGTATTGTCGTTAAGCATGGGGGCAATAATGCAAGCCGTGGATTGCTGTTATGCTCTGCCGGGAAGAGATGCATCGGAGCACATATTCATTGCCATGCAAACCTATCCACAGTCGGAAGTTTGGTGTAGAGCATGTGACCTTCTTCTCAACGCCGGTTCTTGTTCGAAGATCACTATCGGCGAGGAGGGAGATTCTTCGAAAGCATCGCCACTTCAAAAATATGTTCGTCAGCTCCTCTACATTTTTCAAGGAAGTAGGAAGTCTTCCAAGCATATTTCGAAGAAGTTCAGCTCACGAAGTCGAGTCATCATGCAAGAGATAAGCGTCCACGTCGTCGCCATTGTGGAATACACTTTGCAATGCGTGGACCTTGTCGTCTCCGATTCGTCTATGTCTGCTTCCGAAAAAGACAAAGCACTGGCCATCCAGTTCGAAAACATCGGCTTCGTCGAATTAGAGCATGCGCCGCATCGTAATTCAGGCCGTTTTGTTCAAAACTCCGAATTTGTATCAGAAGAACCATTCGGGAAGGCCACATTCATGCGAATGAGATCTTCATTGGAACTCGGCGTGAGAATCATGAACGCTTCGGCCTTGCGTGTGGCTCAAGGATACAAGAAAGATACCGCAAGGGCTGTGCAAACGCCAAAAAACACCGTCGTGCCCTCACCCTTCCTTCTTCGAGAAATACCGCATGCGGTATTTCCCGAAACCCTTTCTGCTATCGAAGACCGAATGCAGTCTGTTCTTGGTTGTGCAGTTGGTAGTGCCACTCTGAAAGGCGTAGAGAAGCTTTTTTCTTTCTCCAATCAATGCTTTGCTGCATCTCACGGATTAGCGCCCCCTGAGGAGATTAAATTGGCCTCTTTAAAGGATCTTGATCATGAGCCCGAACAGGAAGAGGCCATTGTTCTGGAAACGCCAAGCAAAGATGAAGCATTGAAGAGAATCGAAATTGATCTTAAAGAAGACTTCCGAACTCAAGTTCGGCAGAAGACGAATGAAGACAGAAGAACTCAAGTTCCGGAGAAATTGAATGAAGGCCTGGCATCATCGAAATCGTTCAGTCCGGAACTGTCGGTGACGATTAGTGACTCTGCTCACACTATGGTGAGGCACCATGAAACGTTTTCACCAAATGATGTGATATATGTACCATGCGTCTTTGAACTCCTGTTCAGTGTGCTGCATTTCCGCCACCCAGAAGCCAGAAGGTGCAAAACGGCGTGTTCAAGAAGGAACCACCTAATTTTCTCGGGAGCCTTTAATTCCTTCTTGCAGTGGAAACAGCACAGTTGGATGACCTCAAACATGTCGAAATCAGACGTTTTCAGACTCGAACGTTTGCGAGATGCAATTGTTCTTGGAAGTATGAGAATTGCGTCTATTCCTAATGTCGCGTGTATTGAGGCGGTGAATATTCCGAAAAGAAGAAAGGATGCAACGTTTCCGTTTCAGTACAGTTCCATCGGCCAGATAGTTACGAACAATTCTGGGAGAGCAGTCCGCTGGGCTGGGAACGTGCTGGACATCCGTAAAAGCCCACAATCGTACTCGTACCCAACCTGGAAAACTTCTTCTTCACTTGCAATCGAGGAGATATGCTTTCCAACTGACGGAAGGGATGGCAAGCTTTCAACTTCGAACCTGATAGAAGTGGAGGTATCGTACAAATTGGTATGGAGCCCTAGTGGAAAGCGAGTCCCTAAAGATTCCTGAGGACGTGCTTTTGACTTCATGGAAGTAGACCTCGTGGCTCTTTCGCATCTTGACAAAGGTGCAACCGAAACGCGTTTCGCGATACTGTTGGAAAACCCCACGCATGTTCAGCAAAACGCAGAAACTCGAAGGGTTCGAGTTGCCATCCTAAACAACGAAGAAGGTGGTTTGCGATTCGGGGTTTTCCATAATTTACTCTCTTTCTCGAAGAATAGGGACATGGAAAACAGGCTTTTCATCCAAAAACTTGGAACCGAAAGCATCCGTCAATACTCGAAATCGTTCATTGTAATATGGAAGAGTTTTTTCAAATTGGATCGCTTCAAGATTCTTGGATTGTCGGACCCGTCTTCTCTCGTTTGTTCGTATACGCAGAGATTCTGGGACATGGTTTCGATTGTTCAATGGCGCTTGGTGCAGGAAAATGCAAATAAGCATTGCTTAACCATACGGAAAGCATTACATCAAACCAGCGTTCAACATCGACCCGTTTTGTCAGTCGACCCTTGTGCTGTTGCCAAAACAGTTCTCCGGTTTGCCCGTGAGTCGATTTTTAAAGTCCTCCGGGCTATGAAAACCACAGTCAACGACAGTCAGCTCCAGTTTCTTGTGTCGTGGTGTTCTCATGTCACAGCATACCATCTTCTTTCCCAGAGCGCACAAAGGTGGTGGTGCGATATTGGCAACTCGACTGGTCCAGGGAGAAAGGGAGACGTGAACTTTTCATCATCGATGTTTTTCTGCCAAGGCCCGCCCAGTACTGGCAAGTCTCACGTCGTCACGATTCTTGTCTGGGCCACAACTCGAAAATCTCTCGGTTCTTTGTTAATTCCTGGTTCTGGAGATGAGAGGAATCGGCATTCTAGTGTTTCTGATCTCCTAACTGGAAGGGCCTTGGTTTTGACAGTTACAAACGCCGCGATCGATGATCTTCTGATGAACTACTTCACAGCAGGCGGCAATGACATTGATTCTGAGTACTCGCCCTTGCGTCTGGGTTCCATGAGTACAGAAGAGGCAGCTCAGCAGTTCCAGATACACAAACTATCTCAATCCGAAAAATTGGGACCGGACGCTATCATCAACGAGAGAAAAGCAACCTTTAGCACTCTTGGGTCAGCAATGTCGTTTGACTGGAATCAAAACATTCATGGTTTTGATCTCAATGTTATTGATGAGGCTGCTTACGCGTGTGAAACGGAAACAACTGCGGTACTCTGCCGGGTTCTCGAAAACGTTGTCGAACCGGTGCTTGGTACCTCTGTGGTCTTGGTTGGCGATCAAGCTCAGCTTCCGCCATACGACGATAAGACGTTTCATATCTGGACGAGACACAGAGCTAGTACTCCTCACTTCTTTTCCAAGGCGATGTCTGTGATGACAATGAAACCCTCGTTTCCTCCAGAAACGAGCGCACACCATGTAGCTATGTGGGAGCAGACACCACGTGTCATGTTCCAGTTTCAGAAGCAGATGAGAAGTGCGCCATCTATCGGACGGTATGTCAGCGACAACTTCTACGCTGGGAAAATATTGAATGGACCACGGTTACCGCAAAGGTATTGCGCAACTGAGAATTGTATGGAGACTATTTCTTCCGACCGCTTTCCGTTGCGGGTAGTGAACTTCGTGAACACGAAGCAATGCTATGCCTTGAATGCCACAAACAATGAGGTACATGATCGAAGAGGCGGTTATAGGAATGAATACGAGTGTCATGTCATCATTGAAATGCTGAAAGAATGGCAGTCGGCATCCCCATCAAGTAAGATGTCGATTGGAATTTTCACTCCGTATATTTCTCAGAAAAACTTTCTGACACAGGCTCTGGAAAAATGAAACCTTCGCAATGCGTCGGTATTGACATTCGCATCGGCCCAAGGAAAAGAGTTTGATGTTGTTTTCCTTTCATTAGTGAGAACATACGTTGAGCACAGTGGTGCCGGAAACAAGCCTACACAATTGACTTTTCTAAACGACAAGCACTCCGCGTGTGTGGCAATTTCACGCGCAAGAGAAGTGCTAGTCGTTTTAGGAAAGCTTCAGAAAATTGCTGTTGGGAGTCCCCTTTGGAAAAAGTACCTGACAAGTCACCGGCATTTCCCTCAATCTGATGATTCTGACGTCAAAGATTTCTTGTACCTTGAACCACAAATGAAGAGTCGCAGACGGGAAGAGGTATTGACGCTAGCTGTAGAGACCGAACCTTCTTTCTAACTAAACATACATCTGACTTATTGAAACATATCTTGCGTTTCAAAGCAAAAAAACATGGGTTCCCAACGCATATTTAGTGTACTGTTCTACGGGCCCCAGCACACTCCCAAGCACACACTAAGGGCATTCCCAACATGAGAATCGCCCGCACCATTTTGAGGCTGCGAAACGCAATATTAACCTTCAGCACACGCGAAAATTGCAAATCCTGCTGCGCCCTTGGAGCACACCTGCGCATGCTGCGAGGTCAATTCTCATTTTCAGTTTCGCGTCCCTTCGTGGGGTTCGAAACTCCGAAACTCATTCTGAGTTTCGAATCACTTGTTTTGGGGGTTTCAAGCTCATTTTGAGTTTCGAGTCCCTTTTTTTGGTACTCGAAACTCAAAATGAATTTCGAGCCCCTTTTTTTGGTACTCGAAACTCAAAATGGCAATACTGTACATGAGCACAGTACAGTACCTGCCCCGTCCCTTCTCATTTTGAGTTTTGAGTACCTTTTTTCGGGGGTTCGAAACTCATTATGAGTTTCGAGTCCCTTTTTTTTGGTACTCGAAACTCATTATGAGTTTCGAACCCCTTTTTTTTGGTACTCGAAACTCAAAATGAGTTTCGAGCCCCTTTTTTTGGTACTCGAAACTCAAAATGAGTTTCGGAGCCCCTTTTTTTGGTACTCGAAACTCAAAATGGCGATACTGTACATGCGCACAGTACAGTACCTGCCCCTCCCCTGAAGCGCCCCATGCACATACTTCGAGACAATTCTCATTTTGAGTTTCGAGTACCTTTTTTTTGGTACTCGAAACTCATTATGAGTTTCGAACCCCTTTTTTTTGGTACTCGAAACTCAAAATGAGTTTCGAGCCCCTTTTTTTGGTACTCGAAACTCAAAATGGCGATACTGTACATGCGCACAGTACAGTACCTGCCCCGTCCCTGAAGCGCCCCCCGGGCCCCCTGTGCATACTTCGAGAAAATTCTCATTTTGAGTTTTGAGTACCTTTTTTCGGGGGTTCGAAACTCATTATGAGTTTCGAGTCCCTTTTTTTTGGTACTCGAAACTCATTATGAGTTTCGAACCCCTTTTTTTTGGTACTCGAAACTCAAAATGAGTTTCGAGCCCCTTTTTTTGGTACTCGAAACTCAAAATGGCGATACTGTACATGCGCACAGTACAGTACAGTACCTGCCCCGCCCCTGAAAGGGCCCGGCGCATGATTCGAGGCCATTCTCATTTTTAGTTTCGAGTCCCCTGCTTTGCTTTTTTGGTAAACTCATAATGAGAGTACATCATCTGTCCTTCATTTGTATAATCCACGCACAGTGTTATTTGCGTTTGCTTTTGGACCAAAAATAAGCCAGGATAGCTGCCGTGGGTCGGGACCCCGTGGGTGATGTGGTTTGTAACTTATATACCTGTACCTTTGATCATTAATGAACCGTTGTTGCTGGGTTGAATGCCCCAACGAGAACGGTATGGCATACCCCCACGCACCCCGCACCCACGCAGAGGGGTAGAGTGGGCCTTTCTTTGATCTAGACCATTTTGAAGCCGTTAACCTTTTCGAGCCCGAGCTATAACTCTTGCTTACTCTTAACTCTTGACTGTAGAATATACAATTCCTGTACTCGCTTGTAACGTTACTTTTTTGTGGTTCTTCGTCGAGTGTAGCCTTTTCATTGAGACCATTTTAGTGTGGTGTTTGTTTACCAAAACTGTGTAGAGTCAGAGAAGATTTGTACGTCAATCCCTATCTTCAGAAAAGTATAGTCTCACTGATTTGTAAAGTCGCATTTTGCAGATCGAACAGGATGAGCAGTACCAATTACGCAACAGTGGATGAGCTAGAGGAAGTCATTGATCTAACTCATCCACAGACGTCCCAAAGTGAAGACCAGAGAGTCTCCTCTTTCCCTTCTGATGTTGGAACTCCTATACTGACATCGTCATGTCATGATAAGTCACAAATTACTTCGGTCATGGACGTGAAGGAGACCAAGTGGCTCCCAAAGACTTCTGTTATTGGGATTATGAGAGAGTCTGCGTCTGTCATGTACCATGTTTGTTCAAGAATGATGGCAGAGAGCCTGCAATCTCATAATTCTCTCGTTATTTCCATGCTTGAAACAAGTGAAGATGGCGTTCTGCATGTAATCCGCGGTCAGACAAGCAGTCAGGTTTTAAATCAATTGGTTTATCGCTTCAAGGCTAACGGAAATTGGGATGGGCGCGTTCCATTTCTGGAAAGCAGCGAAATCATGCAGAAGCGGAGATACAAGTGCCTCGGAGTGAAGCATTGTGCGCTGGTACCATCTTCATTTAGCGGGAGAAACCATGGAAATAGTGAAACGTTTGAGCAGCTTCTTTCCGAACAGAGGGAGAGGAAGGATGGTAGCGCTTCTGCGAAGCATACCGCTAAGCGTTTGGCAAGGACTTTGTTTTTGTCGGTGCAAAAAAAAGTCAACAGTGCGGGTGGGTATTGTCAATACATCAGGACTCCAACTGCATCACAAGGAGCTCCAGGGGTAGTGCAAAAATGTCGAGGAGTCCCTAAATTAAGGAAAAACAGATCCACTGGAGAATATTTCCTTGGTTGTTCTGGTTTTCGAAAGGGAGATGGGGATAAACGGTCTAGCATCGAAGGTTGGGCGTCGCGGAAGCACTCATCTCAATCTCTACATGCGTTGACAGATGAGGCTCTGGTTGAATTGCAAGAGATTTTACATAGCGGGAGAGTCGCAGACTGCAGCAAAGAGGACTATATGTTCTTCCTCAGCAAGGGAAAGAGAACTGCTCAATGTCCGGATCACGGAACATCTCTTATCGAGACTGGGGCTTGCCCTGTAAGATTAATCCTCATGCAACCGGTCGGTCAGTTGTCGTGCGATACCGCAGTCTACAAAAGAGTTGATATATTGCGAGGACTGCCTCGAGAACAAAACACAATTTGTTTTGCCTACTTTCAAGGTATACAAAACCATCCCCTGCTACCCCCGCCTGTATTCTCTTTCGCGAAAGATACTCTTATTGTTGAAGAAGCTTGCAAGTCGAGAGGAGCCCCCGCAGCCCACATCAAATTGCAGGTTCAGAAGAAACTATTGCATAGATTTGGAGCTAGAGGTTCCGGGGTTTCTGTAAGTGACCACAGAATTTACGATATCTGCACGGCAATGCAATCTGGCGCAAAAGAAAGAGAAAGCATTGGAACTTTGTTTGAAATGGCAGCGGATGAGAGAAACGAATATGTGAGAGAAGCCAGAACTGTGGAAAAAGGAGGAGCGGTGGTTCTTTTAGCAACTAATTCAATGATCGCAAAAGGAGCGAAGTCATCTAGCTTTGCCGGAGATGCGACCTTCAAGACATTGGAAAATGACGTTTCTATGGTGAAGGTTGTCACGTCGACAAAAGAAAGTTTCAAGCCATTTCGATTGTCGGCTAAAGTTTCGTGGTATTTATACAATGTTGTAGCACAAGCTCATCCCGGCCTATCAGGAACGAAGGGAATTGTCGTCGCCAGATTCATGATGAACCGACTTACGCGTGATTCGTACTGTATGGGATGGAAACTGTTCCTGGATCACATGCAGACATACTGGAGAAGAGCTGTGAGTGCGCCGCAAAGTTTATGCTTAATACGCGTACCATACGTGTTCAATGTAGACCAATGCGGGATCCGGTGCATCGAAATCAGGTCAATAACTACTGACTTCGATGCCGCCGAAATAGAAGGAATTGCCCTGGCCCTTCAATCGACAATCGGAGGTTCAGCACGTATGCATGTGGAGAACATCATGATTGGCTGTACTGTTCATTTTGACAGGGATGCAAGGCGACGAGCGGCCCGACTACCGGTGAATATCAGAGATGTGTTCTATAGAACGATGATGAAAGTGCGCAACTGCAGAAGCGTTATGGAGGCAAACGAGGCTCTGGACTACGTCAGATCGCTGGACAGGTCTTGGGCAGATTGGGTACTAAAATACCCCTTCAAGACGTTGGCAATTACAGCGTTTTCAAATATGGCTGATCAAAATTTCCGCACTGGATTTCAGGACACAAACATCGTTGAGAGCCAGAATAGGAGAGGACATCACATCTGTGGCGTGCAGATTAATCCAGCCATTGCCGCCAAACGACTCGAAGATCTCGACAACATTTCAGTCGAGGAATCGCTTGGATTGGATAGCGGGGTTGGCGCGTACAACATCCTTCGCAAGCGACAGCGGTTTGACTCTTTGGTTGCCCCATCTGGATCGGGATCTCCGCAGAAAAAACAGAAGAGATCCAAGTTTCTCGGTAATATCCCAGGCAGTTCCGAAAGAAAAATTAAAGCCTCCGTATCTCGTTCAGACACGAAGCATAAAAGTCGGAACACAATGAAGGGAGACTTGTTGGAAATGAAAATGATTCAGAAGAATGTAGCTGAGGCAATGAACGAAATTGTCGAAGAAGCTTCAGCTGTACAGATGGAAAAGCTTACCGATCTGACAATGAAAGTTGAAAATGCGTTATCAGCATTTGATGCCCGAATTGAGATTCTGAGTTGCCTGAAGGAAGTAACACAGGATCTTCTCCTGCGCAAAGTTATCTCGACGTTGTTCTTGAAAATTAAAACGAGTGGCGACGATATCAAGAATGCTCAAGGCTTGGAAAAGAATGATTCTGCCGTAAACTGTATTGATGTTGATGCTTCTGATAGAGATCTCTGAGTAGGCACGAAAGTAAAATGGTATCGAGACTTATGTGTTGAAGCTATCTGTGCTATCCTATTGAGTCCCATATTTCTTCTGAAGATCACCCAGCGACCTACGGACTTTGAAAAAGCGTATAGTCCTGTTAAAAGACTGACTAAACTACCACTTCGAGTATGGAACGCCCTGTTTCATGGCTCCTATACTCATGAATTGAGTAAGCCACCTGTTTTCAGGGTCGATGTTTGCATTTGTCCTTTGCTGAGGTGGTTAATGTTAAGTGAGCAGCAGGCAAATGTTAACTTGTTTACGGAATATGTAGTGTCAACCTCATTTTGAATATTGAATACCTTTTCTTGGGGGTTCGAAACTCATTATGAGTTTCGAACCCCTTTTTTTGGTATTCGAAACTCATAATGAGTTTCGAATACCTTTTTGTGGGGGTTCGAAACTCATAATGAGTTTTGGGTCCCTTTTCGGCCTTCCAAATCTCATAATGAGTTTTGGGTCCTTTTTAGAGTTTCAATACACATGAAGAGAGCACAGTATGTATGTCGCCACGATCAAGCGTCTTTGCCATAGAAAAACACTCACTATCTTGAAGTCGCATTAAGTATATTAAAGTTTGCAGGATGTTGCCTTCTCATTTGCGCTTTATTACTAAGTAATTTAATCTCATTAGCGCAGCGTAATCCGTGACAGCTTCACCAATGGTAGAGAACTGGACTTTACAGATCGAACTCATGAGAATTGTTAAAACTACATCTATTTGTATGATTTACCAAGATTGTATCGATTTTTCACTACCGAAAACAGTCCAGTTTATATCATCCAGAAGATCAAGTGCGGCACATAGGTAATATTGAGTGTCCATGCGCATGCAGCAGTGGAAATGGTATTCTCATATTGATTTGCCCAGTAGCGGGAACATGTTTACTAGAAAATTAGACGGGTGGTCAATGTTTACCCAGTGGCAAGTAAATGTTTACTAGAAAATTAGACGGGTGGTCAATGTTTACCCAGTGGCAAGTAAATGTTTACTTGTTGATCGGGGGTCAATGTTTACCCCGTGGAAAGTAAATGTTTACTTGTTGACGGATATTTGGACTGGACAGGCGGAGTGCTGTGATAGGTTGCATACTTTGAGTTTTTCAAGAAATTCAATGGCTTCCTTTGCCCCTACTGTAATTGAGTTTATTGAGAATTGTATTAAAATCACGGTGCATATCGCGTATGATAAAAAACTTTATTTACAACCAGGGAGAACCCGCCCTAAAACATGAAAAGAATCATGAAACGGTCGTTATTTTCCATTTGCCCACAAACTCGCTGGACGTATAGTAAACCTGAGTTTGAAAAATCCCACCACCAGTTTTGCGGACTGACCTCCAGCAAGGTACCTGCCCGCAACAAACGCAAGTCTGGTACATCGTTGTGCCGTCCGACGGATCACGTGCACCCGGGCCAATACTCGCCGAAGCGAATATTGTAGCTCGCCACAAGGATAGAATAGTTCTCAGTCGAAAGGGCGATGTGTTTCGTCTTCTTGACGGCCTGAGGGGGGCCGTTTAGAGAGGACCGCTTTTTAGAAGCTTCTACCTGTCTGTCTTCTGCGATTGCTTTAGCGGCATATGTGGCAGATCTTGTGGTGCTTCGATCCGTTGATAGACTCTGGATAGATGAAGTGATAGGGGCGTCCATGACGCAAACCGGTACGAACCGTGCAGTATGAGACTCGTTTGTGCTGATGAGAGAGCGGAAACCCCACTTCGTTTTCCTTCAAGACGGGTCGATCCGGCACTGCCGTACAGTAATCAGGCGGATGTGAAACCCCGTGGAAAACTCACATGTCCCGAGTTTTCGGTATGCTGTGAGTTTTGCAAAACTCGTTGTCTACCGGCTGAGGAGACATACGCACCGTGACAGCGGGGACAAACGAGGGCAAACTCAAAAGGGCTTGGTGGGGTTGAGCACAGTGCAAAAATTGCGGATGTCTGCACTACTGCCGAAAATGTCTGCACCACAGTGCAGACAATAAGCAATTCAACAATTTTACTCGAACCCACTGTAATTAGGATGGCTGACAGTCGCGGTAGCAGCCGGGAGACAAGCATATTGTCTCCTGGCTTACATCGTGCGGACACGCTGCCTCGTGCTGCGATATGATGCCCTCGGGAAGCCTCGGTGCTCATATCTGCACTCGGAGCGTGTCTGCACTCGTAGCCAGTAGACAACCCCTACTTGTCTGAAAATTTTGCAATCAGAAAATCCGAGCAAACTCGCGGCCAAAACACGTGTCTTCGCGACTTTACGGACAACGTTAGAACATCCGAGCAAACTCGTGGCCAAAACACGTGTTTTCGCGACTTTACGGGCAACGTTATTGATTTATCTAACTTTACTGTGTTGACGTCCCACCCAACCAACTTGGAGGAAAGTGTTGTATGCTTAGGGGAACGAGAGATGGGAAAGTGGTGTAAGGTGAGGGCTCGGGGAGAAGGATTGGGAATTGTGTAAAGTGAGGGTTGGTCGTGTAGTGCCCCCCTTTTTATTCATCTCTGCGCGTGCGCTCATATATTACCGGCAGCGCAGCCTCCACTCCGAGGTAACAGTACATGCCTTAATTTAGCAAATCGGATAAATTTGACATGTCGAAAATTTGATCGTCAGCCCAGCATTTCCCGCGAACCCCGACACCGAAACACTATTCTCTTAACACAACTTCGTCTTTCTCAAAATATAGTCCCCTATTCCACGATTTATGGCAATGGACAAAGGCCAAACTCCCCTGCGATTCAAAAATTGGCGCCTTTTCGTGACACACGACACTATATATCCTTCTATTTGCAAAGAACTGCAAAGAACCGCCACCTCTTCAACGATGGACTCCGAAACGTTTCGTCTTCGGGAAGCGGTTGTCGATCGGAAGACAGAGTCCCCTACCCCTTACAAGTCTCTAGCAATCAAGCACAAGGTTTCCGTCTCGAAGATTAGAACGGCGTTCCGTCACTGGTGCGCTAATGCCCCGAATTCTCAACCACAATCGCCTGCTGACATCCATATCCTCCTAGTTTCCCCTGGAAGGCCACACGCAATACCAGAACGACACGAACTTTTGCTCGCTGAAGCAGCATCTTACTATGTGGAAAACAATACGCCACTGACAAGAAACGGCGTCATGGACCTTATTGTACAATTCCGAGAAATGCTTGCTCCGGCAGAACAAAGTCAATTTAAATTCAAACACGACAGACCTTCTCAAAAATTCATCAATAACTTCATGCAAGGAACGGATTGAGGTACCATCACGTAAGGCAGGTTGAGAGTCGGCGGTTGGATGCACTCTCTCCTCTCAATGTCACGGCACACATATCTAGAGTGCGTGCTGCTATGACTCGGTTTAATATTTCATCTCCTGCTCAAGTGTTCGATATGGATCAGTCTGGAATGTCGTTGGCCAAAATTGTAGGTCGCTCTCTTCGCAAGGGCGTTAGAAGACAGAACGTAGTTCTGCTACAAAAAACAGTTCGCATAAAGGGTGCACCTGATAGAGTTACTATAATGCCAATCGTGTCAGATGGCAAGCCATACAAGCCGGTTATCATCTTCCCAGGGCAGAGACTACACTACCGAACGATTAGAGGAAAAACGGAAACCCTGCACTCCGTACTGATGGATTGCTACCTGTTTTATCGTCCGATGCCAGGAGCCGACTCTTCAATAATTTTTAATTGGGCTGCCAAGTTTGTGGAGGAAACAGCTGTGCTTCGTCAAGGAGGTAAGTGGCTGCTACTCGTTCTGGATAGGTATTCTGCGCATGTCCAGTATCGTTTTTTAAGCTTAATGAAACAGAACAGGATCCTAGTTATTGCTCTTCCTGCACACACATCCCATGAACTCCAGCCGCTCGATGTGTCTGTGTTCGGGGCCTACAAATCCTACTTGCAAGCTGAGTTGCATCGTTCTGTTCGTGCAAACTCAACGCTCAATGCCTTTACTGTTGCGTCATGTATTCATAACGCGTACTTGAAGTCATTTGTACGCCCGAGAATTCAGGTGGGTTATTCTAAGTACGGGCTCTGGAGCGAGGGAAAAAGCGGAACAGATATAAACGCGCTTTCCAGACTTTTTAAAATTGGTGACGAGGTTACTGTAGAGAAACTTATTTTTGCTTTCAACAAAATCCAGCGATCTTTACTTAGGGATGCAGACGAGGAGGAGGAAGGGCGCGTCAGGATCAGTACAGCAAATGGAGCTCATTTGACAAGCGAACTTGTTTTGCAAGCTCTCAAGGAAGGGAAGAAAAACGAGCACAAAACGAGGGAAGGAGAACTAAAAGCAGAGCACAAGGTGAGGGTTCGGCAGCGAGGGCTGAGTTGACAGTTGCAATGCGGAGATATGCCGCCCTTGCTGATGAGCGCTCTATTTCAGTGACGCCACTCATGGCAAGAGTGAAACACTCAGCGTGATCATCACTCAACATCACCTGTTCAACACAGGGCAGTGACATCACTCATGGCCAGAGTTCATCTCTCATAGTGATCATTACCCAAATGATAAGTGATCATCACTCAGTGAGACCCATTCCCCGAGTGACCTCCCTTGTCCTGAATAAAAATCCTGCACGCTGCCCGATACGTCTACACATTCTGGCGTCACCATGTTCTACGTTTGGCATTGAGCAGCTTTCTCGAAACGTTGAAAGTCATAAAGTTCCATGTGCCCGCCCAGGTGCGAAGTGGCTTCGCACTGGATCAATCCAGTTTTTCACGTTCTGCTGCGGTTCTGTTGCCGTACGAGTTCACGGGGAAACTCTCCTGCATGCATTACCGATAAAGTTTACAGACTGAGTAGATAGACATAATGGTGCTATTTGCGGACTGATACGGGCGATGCCCGCCTGCGAAAAGACGTGCAGACAGGTTAGAAGCAAATATTCTTCAAACATCTTCAGATTCTTGTCCCTGGCTGCTATGTTTGGCTCTCACTGTATACTGAAATGTACTTTTCTCTGCTTCCGTTATAGACGCGCGAACCAATGTGTCCACGGAGTGCCACTCTTCCCAACATTTTGTACATATTGCTTGCCTACAAACTACGCACCACTTTCGCTCTCTTGGTCCATTTTTCTTTGTATAGCGCTTCCCTCTATACTTAAAAACATGAGTGTAAGAGCAAAGAGAGCAGTATGTCGCTTGTCCTTTGACAGTGCGATGTATCGGTGTTGAACTTAATCTTCGCGCTTTGTCTGTTGCTCTGTTGTATTTTTTGGCAGCTTCAGAGCCATACATTGGCTTTAAAGACATAGGTTCTGGACCATGTAGGACTGGCGAAGAAGCGTTCTGCGACGTACGTCGCCCACTACATAACATGTAGTAGTCATTAACTTCAGCTGCAAGGCCTCTAACAAAAGCACCGAACGTCTCACACTGCGTTATACCATAACGTAATTTGGTATATCTGGACGTACTGGTGTTGCTTGCCACATAACAACTCGTAAGTAGCCCCTTGCTTCTTGCAACTGCTAGGCGGTGTAAAATAGCCGCGTTGTTAACCTGAGAACATAAGATACGTCCAATCACGCTAACGATTGGATTCTCAGACGTGTTGGTCTTTGTCAAAGACTTCATTGCTCTACTGTACTCGTCAACGCCGCCGTTTAAAGAGTTCCAGTAAACCAGCAGTGTAGGCCTTATCATTCGAGCAGGAGGCAGAGGCATGCCTCTATCTCGTACCAGTTTTTTGTATGCCATGCTAAGCCCGTAGAAGGATGCAAAACTGTGGAGGTCAGAAGCAAATGATGCCTGCAACATATCGTCGTATTCTTGCGGTATACTTGAAGAGGGTAATCCCACCCACTTAAATGCGGCCAACTGAATTTCTTCAAGGCAATGTTGGTATGAATTTGTCAGCAGTTGGGAGAACTGTAAAAGGACTGCATACAGAATTTTTCCAGTGCCCATGGAGCTCCCTTTTGCAACTACAAATAGAACTTGGTCTACCCCAAAAACAACTGTGTGGTGCAGACATTGAAGTCTGTAAGGCGTGCTCGGTACCACCTCTTCAAAATAACTGTTATCTTCAGTTGACGTTCCAATATCTGCTATATGAAAAAGTCGACCGCGGCAATCAGTGAGTTGTTTTGCGTCTTCAATGGTCCGCGGAGAGGTCATGGTCTTAACCTCAATATCCGCGCAAATAATTTCATTAGAAGTTCCCAGAAGCCCGAACAGACCATCTGGACTGTCACCGAGCATGTCGTTGCCTCTTTGACATACTAGACCAAGTCTTTGATGTAGTCCACTCGCAAATGCGTGCTACCACGGTCCCCGACAAATAAAGAATTTATCGCTCCATTGTTTGCTCCTGCTTCGAGACACAGGGTGCTCGCAACAAAAGAAGGAAGAGCTTTTAGAACTTCTGTTTCATTAATAGATCCTTCCTTCATACCAGCAGTGGCAACTAAAGGCTTCATTACCCAAGACGATAATGAAGCCTTCAGCAGCTCATGTTTCACAGCCTCGGCGTCCCTCCCCATGCGTCCCTCATCATCCAACACTTCCGACCCCTGCAGAGTGTCTGTTCCAGCAAGGACAGATTGCTGAATTGAAATAATTTTGTTAACTAATTGCTGCTTTCGTAGGGATGAGGGCTGTCTCCGACCGATCTTAGCCAGCATACCCAGAAGGTCGTCTTTTCGCATATCGCTTAGCTCATCTTCCGATGCCTCCATAAATGCGGTCACAGCCCCCTGTTCGACATCTACACCAACAGATCTCATTGAGATGTTTAAAATTTCACACGTGATGCTCCATTTTAGATGCAGCAGCTGCCGAACGTCACTCACATCGTCTGGAAGTCGGGTAGTGTTTGTATCTAACTGCTTCCCCTTAGCAAAACCGAAAGGCCGGTGATGTTTCTTTCATAATTACAAGCCGTAGCCAATAGGAAGCTATGCGACGTCCTGGACGTGAAAGCAAACGCCCGGGCTAAAAACCACCCACGGTCTTCAGACTGAAGCAACGTCAGCTGTCGTACGCGAGAAATTACTTGGTCAACTTTCCGTCGTACGCTGTATGGATCCCTGGCTGTTCGGGTCATGTCCCCAGGTGTGCGAGCTTGGTTTAGGCGTTCATAGATTGTCTGTAACTGCTCCAACTTAGCCGCATCCAGGCCGTCTCTGAAAGTGCTGCGTGGTAGTAATGTAAATCTGCTGGTTGAGAACAATCTCTCGTTGTTGTGGTACATAGCAGCAACACGGCCACTGGCGCTCTCCCTGTAGACAGCAGCTTCTATAGTTCTCCCGCTCCGGCCTGCTATTTTTTCCTTGCCCCGTATATGGCACAGCATCCCTTCTCCGAGACAGGCATTCCTTTATGCCTCTTAGCGACAGGGCCATCCCCAAAGACATATGGGAAATCTAGAGACCGTTGTGGTATAACTACCTTCGTCTCGACCACTCGGAAACGAGGGGGGTTAGAGGTAAGGGAGCGAGCGCCGCTGGGTAACCCACGCGCGAACGCAGACCGTACGAATGGACTCAAAAAGAGAGAAGGCTCACATGGCCGGTGACGCGCAACCGGTCGGTAGTGTTAGATCCGGACGGCCGGTCACCGGTTAGAAGCCTGAGACTAAAAGGGAAACCGGAACGGGATAGTAATTAGCCGTAAAGGGAGAGGAGGCGAGTCTGCCTTCCGTTTACTGGAACGGGGCAGGTGCCCCCGGTCTTAACCCCTAAGTGGGACACCAGGACACCTGTTCCGCTACAGTAGCTGTTACTTACTGTATACCGGCTACTGTGCTAAATTGGCTAATTTGTCCCATTAACTACTATTTACTAGTTAGCCACCGTACGGATTATACACGTGTGCCCGTGGCCACGGTCCCGGCTAATGGTTGTGCCACGTGTTACCCGTGGCCACGCCCGCTGTTACCGGCTGTCCCACGTCGGACCCTTGGGGTACTACTGTACACGGCGGCGGGCGCGTGTACGCCTGCTCGCTACAGTAGCACCCGCCCTCCCGCGCGGTTTTCATCTCGCTGGGGGGTTGTGGTGTGGAATTGTATTACAGACCCCCTTCCTTACTCCGCGACACGTCCCCGTCGCGGCCGATGTCTGCAATGACCGGCTTGCAAGCGGCGCCCACCGTACGGAAAAGCCCGCGCCGACCGCGGGAACGCGGTCGGACTGCGGTCGACTCCATAGGGGAGCCTATGGAGTTTTTGGTATTTAACCGTGGCTGTTCCTCCGGTGCGGTGGCAGGTCTCCTCACGCTTCCCTTGTCCCCCACAACGAACCTCCCAACTCACCCCACAGCACACCCCACGACACACTCCACAACCACCACTATCCACACCCTTCCTCACGCTTCTTCCCTTCTCTTTCCTCCTACCAATCCGATGGCAGATCACCGCACGGAACAGGGACAGCCCCCACGCGAGCGGCCTCCCGTCTCGGGGCCCTTCTCCCGACGAGTGCGGGCCCTTGCCGCGCCCCCTAGGATCAGCCCCGGCTCCCCAGGTCGGAGAGTTGACCGTTCTGGGGCAGTCGCCCGACTGGGTCGCAGCTGCGGGACGCCCCGCAACCGAAGGGGAAACTCAGCCGGCGCGGCGTGATCCGTACACGGTGACGCCCTCGGCGGCGGCGACGCCGCCGACAGGTTGGCTCCGCGCCGGGGTGCGTTCCGTCCGGTCTCTGTTGCCAGGGAGCGATTTGGACCACCGGGCGTCACGGGGTGGTCGGAACCCCTCGCACGGGCAACCGCCGATGACCGTCGATGCCTACATCGGTACGGCCTTCCCCGACTCCGCCCGGTTTCAGGCCATCCCGAGGCGGAGGGGCATCCGCACGCCCTCCCCTCGCGGACGAGTTTGTCAAGAACACCGCTCGGCTGCGTGGAGGACCCGTTGGCTCCATGCACCGCATCTGGTGATGGCCGACTCTCGTTCGAATCTCCTGTACGTCCGCTGCGCGGGCGAGGAGCAGTACCACGCGCAGTTGTTCGGTCTCTTCGAGCGGTTCGGCGGGGGTGTGGATCCCGGGCCCCGCGTCCAACTGGTGGCCTTCCCCCGCCCGTTCGACAGGTGGTACAGTGTGGCCAACCGCGCCCGGTGGGTGAAAATTCCGCCTAGGAGAGCCGACTGCGGTGGCGCCGCGTAGATGCCTATTTCCCCATGTGGCACAGCACGGAATTCTTCGCGGTCCCCCTGTCGCCCCGGGGTCAGTTATACCCCGTCTTACCGGACGGATGGAGTAGCCTCGAGGCCCCGGAGTACCTCTATGTCCCCACGCCCAGCGTGCTGGCGTACGTCGCCGCACGCTGGATGCCGGTGGGTCCGTTCGGTCGGGAAGCCTCGGCGGGGACGCGCCGGCTGATCGATGCGATCATTCTTTTGGAATGGGCCGTCCTGGCCTTGCTGTGTTTTCTACACGCCGCACGGGACGGCCATCCGTTTTTCACAAGGTGCCCGGACCCCCGCTTGGCAAGCCGGAATGCGAATGACCGCGACGAGCGGGGCTCACTCTTCCGGTTATCTCCGGGGCTTTTGCAGCTCATCCGGTCGGTCGGAGTGGCGGCCATCCTCGAGGGTGCGTCCTTCGACCCGACTGGCGCCGAGGCTATCCTCGACCTCTCCGAGCAGTTGGACTGGTCCCTCCCTGAGCGGGGCGACTTCGTCTGGTACAGTTGGGCCCGCGGGTGCTCCCTGCGGATGCGGCATTGGGATGGAACCTCGGCGGAGGCCGCCAACTGGTACGAGCCCCTGCCGGACGTGGATACCGCGTCATACGGCGCCGTCATTGCCTCGGGCGACGGATGGAGCGCGGCGGTCACCTCCGCCAGGGCCCCATTCGAGCCCTCAACCGAGTCGTTGCCGGTCACGGCTGCTCCGCTCTCGCCGATGCCGGGTACAACCGGCACCACGGAGGGTGTTCCAGTCGGTCCGTCGACGCCGCCTGAAGTGGTCGTGCCGGTGGCTGCGGACTCCCCGCGAGCCATGGAGGAGGGAGAGCCCGTGGCGGCATCTGCCCCGGTGGCGCCCCCTCCCTCCGACCCTACTGTAGAGCCAGCGGCGGTAAATCTGCCTGAGGTGGCACCCGCGTCGCCACCAGACTCCGCCGCTTTCCCCTTCAGCGATATGACCGGGACGGGGACTCAGACCCCTTCGGTGGTCCCTGATGAAGCCTCTAAGAGCGTACCGAATGGAGGGGCTCCCGCTGCGGTTCCGGACGCGCAGGCTGCCCTGCGCGCCCTGCAAGTGGAGTGCGGATATGCGGGTGTACCCGCGCCGCTCACTCTTGCAGCGGGTTTCACGTCCGCGCGAGCTTGGCTGGTTGAGGTGACCCACCTCAAGGCGCGGGTGGCGGGCCTCCAGTTCGCGATCCGCCAGCGTGACACCGGCGAGGACCTTTTGCGGGGTGAGGCGATGGCTCGTATCCGCGCCGCTCAGGACCACCTCGCAGTATTGAGCGAGCAGGTGGCTGCCAAGAGACCGTACGGTTCGGTCGATGTCGACCTCGCGGGCACGACACAGGGGACGGAGCCCTCCGCCAAGCGCCAACGTCGCGACTAAGGCTGGTACCGGAGGCGGGGAGAGTATCGAACCGCCTCCGGGGACTAAGTCCCTTCCTTTCAGTAAATGAGTCCTTCTTCTCCTGGCTCCCTCCTTGGCCCTGTCGCTCGAGTTCGCGTCCTTCTTCTCCTGGCCCCTACGGGTTTCCCCTAATTTCATCCCTTCCAGCCGATATCGGTAGTCCGTCGGCTCCGCGGGTCGCGATAGGTGGACCCGCAGTTTCCCGACGTGGTCCCTACGACGGCCGTTGCCCGCCCGCGGTCACTGCAGGGCGTCATCTCCGCGCAGAGGTGCGGTACCCCCGGCGTGGGGGAAGGTACCCCCTGCCCACGCATTTAAAAACGGGGCCATCCCTCTGGAAACAGGGGGGTTTCCAAAGAACGGTGGTACTGTATCCCGCTCTGGTCGAGGTAGGGCGGGGCCGTCCCCGTCCCCAAACCTCCCTGGCGGTCCATATGGGCGGTTTTTTCAACATGGCACCCCCGGACGCGGGCGGACCCGGGGAGTGCAATGCCGTCAACGGGAGGGGGCTACGATTTTTTCCACCCTTCTAGGGAGGAAAACGTAGCCCCCCTTTGGGCTTAATTAAAATCCGGCCATCGGAGTCACCTCCTTGCCATCCAGGGCCCTTCCGCGCCGGGTCAATCCGGCGCGGGGCAGCGGTAGCGCGCGGTTGCCTGCGCGCTCTTGCGGTGGCGGGTTACCGCAACGGGTGCGGCCTGTGGCCTACTCCCCGGGTCGCCCGTCGAGGTGAGATCTTCCTGACTGCCTGGTCGGGGGTACCGCAGCGGGTTTTCCTCCGCGCTTCCATGTCGGGCTGACCCGTACCGCGGCCCGACGGGCGGGCGACCGCACTATCGTCGTGACGGGTCATTGCGGGGGCGGGTTCCCGTTCCGCCCGCAACACCCGGTGCGCGTACTCATTACCGGCTTGGGGCGAAACCGGCCTTTTCCTTGGTAATTTCCGCCTGCTTTTTCCTTGCGGTGGGTGCCTTTTCGGCGTTTTGACGAGCTCTGACTGGGTGTTCCCCTTCATCGGAGGCGCCGCGATCCGCCTCCGCTGCTCTGCGGACTACATCCGCACGGGCACGGTTTCTGCCATCCAATCGGTCTTGGGTCGCTGCGCCCTTGAGAGCCCGGCGAGGGCTCGCCATGACAGTATTTCCGCACCGGTATCTCCCCGTTGGGTCTTGTCCCCCGGGTGCTGACCCGGGCTCGGAAGAGGGCTTCACTTTTATCCACCCCGAGGGGGGTGAGACGTAGCCCGCCCGAGTGTTTCCTTGGCCATCGCTGCGTCGGGTCGCTCCGCCCGCGGGTCCGTTCCATCCGCGCCTGGCCTGTCCCGTGCCGTTTTAGCGGTGGCGCGCGGTTGTCCGCGCGCGCCAGAAGCGGTCGATGAAGGGTTGCGGGAGGCCTTCGGCAGGTTCCCAGGTATCGTCCGCAGGGGTAGAACCATACCAGCGGACCTTGTACTGGGTGCCGCTGCGGGTCTCCCGGTGAGCGACCAAGTGGTAAACCGCGTACTCCGCTGGCGGCTCAGGTGTTCCCGCCGGTGGGTCCGTTGTCAGTGCGGCCACAGTGGGGTCGTGGGGTCCTCGCGGCATCTTGGTTACCAGATCGATGCTCACGCGGTTCGAGACCCCGTCTTGGTCGACGACCACTGTGGCCTCCGTGGCGGATCGGACCCGAAAAGGGCCTTCTGTTTTCGGTAAGAGCTTGACGGAGGGTCCTCCTCAGTTGCTCGGTAGGTCTCCCCGCTCGGCGCTCGTCAACGGCCGCGGTGGACGGTCCACGTAGACAATGTCTCCCACCGCGATGACCGGACGGAAGCGCACCTTCTTATCGAAGTCGGCTTTGTACCTCCTCTGCGCCGCGGTTAGTTTCACCCGCGTGCGCTCGAGGGCATCCCGGTGCTTCCGCAACGTCGCGCGCTTGTACTGTACCGGGGTCCGCGGGTCTTCCGTGTGGGATCCGGCGTCTTGCGGTACAGTACCGGTGTGTCAATTTGTGCAAAGTTTACAGTTTTGCAGCATACAGAGCATGGCAAGATGGAATGGGATAGTAGTAGTTGGATGCATGAGGTACGAATTGATTAATCGAGGCAAGCAGCGCAAAGGACCAAAGGGTGCAAAGCAATCCCCATGCATGGGGTTTTAATTCACGTCTACGAGCTGTAGCGAAAAGCCGGCAATTGCATTGTCGACCAATGTAAGCGAGAATGGTAATTGAATGCAGGAGCGACATGCTGTTCTCCTAGATAGTGATGTATATGGAGCGATAGAGACACCGGAAGCACTGGAGGGAAGGAGGCAGAGCGAGAGCGGAGGTGAAGAGCAAATATAGTGCAGAGAGTACCCTTCTTGGGGGCTAAATTTGGGACACAATTTATGGGAACTCCCATAAATCGACAACAGTTCCCTTAAAGAGCCCTCGAATATATGCCGGGCAAGTGTCCTTGAGTCCCCAATACAAGTAAACTGGAACACCGCCCATTGGTGGGTTGTCAATCAAGACGTTTAAAATTCTTCGTTCTGCTTCCAGAGTGTTGAAATTTTCGAAAAGGGGTTTATTTGAGACAGTAGCCAATCTGAGGTACTTAACAATTATTGTTACTTAAATGCATCAGAGTCTCCGCAGCGTCCTGCGAATGGGATGGCGTCGACTGTCCAGTGCTCTGCGCGCTCTTTTCTGCCTTTTGGTTGCCTGTACATGAAGGGGAACGACACCTCTTGCCCAACTTCGCACGTGTCATCGCCTCCCTTTCCTCCTGCTTTCGGCGACGCAGTTCATCTCGCTCCATTTTCCCTTGCTCCCTTACCGCGTTTTTTTGTACTCGCGCCTCTGCCTTCGAACGGTTCTCTTCCTCCACTCGAACCCGTTCAGCATTTGCTTCTTTGTCCTTCTGTCTGCGCCCCTCAATCAGGTCCCCAACTGTAAGGCACCACGACGGTGCTCCGCACCCCAACACTCTCCTCGCCTCTCCGCCACATTGGGCGATTGGCCTTCGACTGATTCCAAATAATATCGAGTTGACAGAATCATTGTCAGCCAATGCAAGGCGGAGGCGTTTGATGGAATCTGTTTTGTCTGAAGTCTCAGTGAATATTGTCTTCAGCTTCCCCCATGTGTCACTGTCACTGAGCCTTTTTCGAACACTCTTAAGCGCCGACGTCGGTCCTGCGTTGTCAATGCGATTGATTAGTGCTGTGCGGGTCTGTTCGCGTTCAAATGCTTCTGTCTTGAGTCTATCTAAGAATCGGTAGTCCATTGGTCAGATGCCTGTTTTCACGAAAGACTCCCTCACAATTGATGCTGTGACTGCAGCATGCCCCGCTACTGCAAGCTTTAGTTTAAACCCCATGGCATGTACATTGGTGGATGCCAATGACAAAAGCTCATCTCTGGTATTCCTGACCGCTTTCTGGAAGCTTTTGTTAATTTGATTATCGCAGAGTTGTAAAAAATGTGTTGTGTTTGCGGGGAGCACAACTACTTCTATGTTGTGCTTCCTCGCCTTTTCAAGCCACTCAATTCCCTTTCTCGACCTGTAGCCATCAAGGAACAAAATGTATGCCTTCTCCCTCGGGACTGCCTTTCGAACAAATTTATCAATATGTTCTATAATATGAGGCATTGTGTCCATTTCGACGGATCCCTTCTGTGTACATCTCAAAACACGGTCCCTCGGAATCCAAGACTCGTCTGTTAACCAATGGGGAACGTTGTCTTTTGTGTACTCTTTCTTCGGAAGGGGTGCCATCCGTGACTGCATGACGTTCTTTCCGCCTCCTACAGCGAAAAGGGGGGCAAGTTGGCCTGATGCTGACGCAATAAGAACAGCGGTCAAGTGCTTTGCTGAACCTTTAACATTGGCAATTGCACCGCCGTGGTTGCTGTTTGCCGAAGAGAAAACCTTAATTCGACGTCCAAACTCTCCGTCCACATGCGTTTCATCCATATTCCAGATTCTGTTGGATCGTTAAGGATTCCCGGATGACGCTGCTCCACTTTTTTGAGCGTTTCGGAAAAGGTTGGACGTGATAGTAGTTTTCGGCTTTTATCTTGATTGCTTCTTTATTTTCAGCGTTTCTGTAGACCAATTCTCTGTTCTGTGCGCGATACGTTCTTATAGCAGCTCGAGAAGGGATCCCATTAATATATCCTTGCCGACCATCTGCACAAATTTCTTTTAATGTCGACTGTAGTGTTGGAACATCCACAGCAAATTCTCTTCTCGCCGCAGTAATTATGCGTTCGTTTAAAGCTTTAGACTCTTCATTCGTCCAGATAGTCTTTCGACCACGCCGGTTATTCAGAGGATTAAGTAGCTTTTCTAATTTTTCCTTGTCTTTGCCTTTCAGGCAAGTATGAATGCGACCTGCTGTGGACTTTGAAGTTCCACAAATTGACGCGACATCCCTTACCGACCTCCATTCCCTAAGAGAGTCAAGGCACGAGCCCGGCGTTGCTTCTCTTCTTCACCCTGCTTCTGGCGCCGGATATAGGCAGCCGTTTGACTGCGCATGGAATGTGGCATGGTTGGTAATTTCAGGATTAAGCGGTAGACCGCCTCGTCAAGGACAGTATCTCTGGACAAAAAAAACAGGTATCGTTTACCCGCCCAAACAGCCAGCCAGTTTGAATTCTGACGGGCTGTCGAATCCACGGCAAACACTTGTATGCATAGTTGCGGTTGATTAATAGCGTTGAGAAGCAGTTCATATCTGTTTAAGTTAGGTGTCCCAAGTTAAGCTCTGTCCCAAATTTGGCCCCCGAGAAGGGTAGCATACTCGGGCTTTTCTGCCTTCTGTATTCGCCACCAAGGACAGAACTGCTCCTACACTGCGCGCGACACCAGAATGTCTGAGCTGGTTCCCACAGTTATGGGCCCAGGAGCAGATTCTGCTCCAAAGAGCCTATATGACCCGCCAAAACTTCATGCAGAAACCGGCAAGTTCATGTGGCGTCAAGCCGTGCGTATTTGGGCACAGAAAATGCGGTCGTTCGCAAAAGGCGGAGACAACAAAGCCAACAGTCTAGGGATTACACTGTACTCAGCCATGGACTACTCATTCATCCAAGTTATCGATAGCGCTAATACAGCTAGTGAGCTCAAGCTCGTTTCGGACGACGATGAGGATAATGATGCTGTTGATCAGAAAGATGTTATCGAAAAAATCATCCAGCTAGTCGCAAAGGACTCTGTTACAGATGGAGTGCGTAGACTAGTAAAGATGAGCCAGAAGATTCATTCACGCAAAAGACAGGAGAATGAGACGTATGATTCATTTGCAGAGCGCTTTCGTGGTGTTGGTCAGACGTAATCCCTGCTATGCCGGTGATACATCTCAAGATAGCCAAAATTTTGCGATGCTCCTCCTCGAGAACGCCAACTTACCATCCTCCACCTTCAATAACATTGTCAGTATCCTTATCGCGGATGCAAAAGATAAGAGTTGGTCGACCGTCCAGTACTTCAAAATTACGAAAGAAAAGTTTGCAGCAATTGAGAATAGTTTTGAGAATGCCATCGACATGTGGAAAAGTCCCTCACGCATCAAGTTTCCAACGAACAGCAAGCTGTTGCCTCTCAGAAGGTCCAGGAATTATGGGATGCGCACAAACTCAATATCACGACCGCAAAGACGAACAAATTTCGCTATGATACAGAGGAAAAGGCCCCATATGCTATATGCTTGAACGATGTAGTAGCCGCTTTGAAAGATGTGAAGTCTCAGGACATCACGCAAGACCAAAATCTGAAACCACCACCACACACACCTGCCTCATCAGCCTATAACAACGCTGGCAGCCATGACGGAGGACGCTCCGGCACGATGATGACGAAGCGCCACTCCTATTAAGGTCGCAATTTGAGTACCACGTACGAGCCATCCGGTCCGAGATTTAAGTTCAAAGCACGAATCCCCGCCAATACAGGTCCCAAAAGCAATACGCGATGAGTAGACTGCGGTAAACTCGGCCACTGGAAAAATGACCCCGAATGCAAGACCCGCAGAGACCCTAAGCGTATACGATTCGATACGGACAGAGTGAATAATGACGCTTTTAAACCTAGCAGTCAATATTTTCAATAAAGGGGTTAGCGAAGCTCCGCGCTGACCCCAATCCGATTCTAGATGAAGGAGCCCCGACCTCATGGGATGGCATTGACAATGCTACTTACCTCTGCGATACTCGTGGGAAAAGACTCAATCTCGATCCCCCACTTAGCAACCAGTCCCTTAGCTGGGGCAACGAGTGCATCAACGCCAAGCCAATCGTAGCTTCTTGGATACTTACTGTGATGAATACACGTAACAATCCGACGTCCTACACATTCCATCTGGTAGAAGGCAGCTCCCCGCTACTTATCGGTCTGGATGTGAAGGAATTTACCAATACTCTCAATCTTCTTAACGAGAAGTGCATCATAATCAAGCGTCCTTACGATGTAAGCCAGCGTTGCTTCAACACCGACATATCCCCAGAGGTGAGACGTGGCAATGCGGATAGACGGCTCCGCATAGCTGTCGCTATGCAGGCAAACGCCAACGTGAAGTCGCTCATGTCAAACCTGCAGCTAAATTCCCAACGCTCCCTACTGCTCTCTTCCAAGCAGATTCCTCGCTTCACACACGCACGACCACTTGAGGTCAAAGCGATATGCGTAAAAGCAGGTATATGAACTGAGACGCTTGATAAGGCGATTGACAAGGTTGACAAAGCCTGCGAGGTCTGCGTCCGAAATGGCCGCACACTCCCATCTAAGAAGATATCACACACGTTAATGAGGCATTCAACCAAGAGATCCAAGTAGACTTTACATACTGTGAAGTGCGCAAGAAAAGACGCATTCTTTTCGTCATCACCGATACGGGCACTGGCTACACCGAAACAGCGATAGTCCAAAACAAAGACATGGACACAATTTTGAAGAAACTCACAGTCGTTTGGATATGCGTACACGGGGCACCTCGAAACTTCTCTGCTGACGATGAGTACAATCGCAGGAAACTCATTAACTTCCTGCGTGTGCATGACATTAATTTCAAACCACGGCCAGCACGCCGCCATAACAAAATCGGCATAGTTGAGCGCAAGAACGGGACCTTGAAGGACATCATTCGTAAATTAGACACCGATATCACCACGGCACAGCATGACACAATTGTTGCTCGAGCAACGTTCCTGTCTAACGTGTTCTCAGGTGCACGACTAATGAGCTCGTTGGAGCTAGCACGGGGATACAGCCCTTCATTACTCGGGCTCCCAAGAACAGATGTCACAAAACAGCTTCTAGAGGCGCACGCGGCACAGGTCGCCACCAGAGCACCACAGAGACTTCTCCACTCTCGTGCACCAGATTCGCCAACACCCGAGATGTTCACCTTTAACGACGACGTATGGGTATTCTACACAACGACAAAACAGAACGAGAAAGTGGAGTGAGTCCAGGCCAAGGTCGTCAAAGCCGAACCGCACCACCTCATTGCCCGTAGATCCCAACGCGTTCCGCCTATTCGTGTTGCATACAAAGACGTGAGTGTCGCGCCTCAAGGACAACTAGCCCAGGAGCTCATGTCATGCTCCGTCGAACATGAACTCGGATATGACGGTCCGACAGATGGGGGTAAGTAACATACCGGAGGCAGACATTCATCCGTCTACCCCAAGCCTGATGGGATCAGCATCCGGAAATAAGCCCAAGGGGGCAGAAGATGACATTGGCCGATATGCGGAAACCGTGCACGACGAAGCCCCAGACGGCACGCATCCTTGACCAGATCCATGACGTCGTAGGATCCCAGCAAGTGAGCAGTAGCAAGCTTGCCTTCGCGCCCCTGTGGATCATAAATCAGGCTTTCGAGAAGGAGCACGAAGAAAATTAGTCAGATGCGTACGAGCCCCTGATAGAAAACAACGTCTCACGCCGTGCTAATATTATCACCTCACATGCGGTGTACAAAATTAAGACTGATGAACACGGAGACCGTACACTCAAAGCGCGTATCGTGCCGCATGTAAACAGAGATGTAGAGAAGAACGACATTCGCGAAGATTCTGCAACTGCCCAATTGTGCGAAATAAGATTACTCCTCTCAATCGCTACATTTCTGGGGTTTCGACTTGGCTTTGCGGACATAAAAGGTGCTTATCTCCAGAGCGGTCCAATCCAACGGGATATATACGTAGGACCACCGAGGGAATGGCAGGGAGCTCGAGGCACACTGTGGAAAGTTTTGTGGAGACTGACCAAGCTCCCGTACACCATTGTGGAGGCGGGAAGACAGTGGCAAAAAACGATAGAGCTATGGATGCTGACGGAAGGCGGGCGTGAGACGGTGTTTGGCCTCAGACAGCTCTTCGTGCAACGTGACACACTCGGAAAGATCATGCTGATGGTGGCAAAAGTCACAGATGACTTTCTCATAGGACGACTACCTCCGGACATTACACGTTTCATTGGCAAAATGAAGGACAAGTTCCAGGTTGGTAAAACAGTGATCGACCAGAGTTTCTTCTTCGGTGGATGCGAAGTAGATCAAGATCACACAGGCCATATCACAATGACTATGAACCGGTATGTAAACAGGCTAAAAGATATACCACTGTCAAAGCAAAGGCGCAGACAAATCCACGAATCAGTATCTGAAATGGAGAAGAAGAAATACCGTAGTCTAGCTGGGAACTCTCCTGTACTTAGGAAACGGAGTTTTGCCACAGGCGTCGTATGTGACTTCAGTACTGCAACAGCAGATATCAGACGTCAAAATACGCCACCTTGTTGATGCAAATGACATGGTTGCTGAGATTCTACAACTCGAACCTACCCTCAAGTTCTTGAAACCCAAAATCGTTAAAAAAGTCATCATAAGCAGCTTCTCTGATGCGTCTCACCCTACAGACAAAGATTACGGACAGAGCGGAATACTCTGCGTCATAAGAATTAAACAGTTAAAAAAGGACAACCATGACATATTCCACATGGTGGATTGGTCAAGTCACAGACAAAAGAGGGTTAGCTACTCATCCTACGGCGCCGAGATTCTGGCTTGTGCAAGTGCCGATGATCGCGGGTTCTACCTCAAGGAGGCATTCAACTCCATATTCCCAAAACGTCCTACACGTCACGAGCTCTCCATAGATTCTAAAGCTCTGGAAGACACCGTCACAACTCTGCACGAAAGTACCGAATACGGCTTGAGGCAAACAGTTCAACGCATAAGAAACAGCTTCGAGTCAGGCGAGCTCGAAACCTCGAAGAAACCTCAAGCTTTACAAAAAGCTCAACGATATGTGCGGCACTGGCAGGCTAACCCCCGATCTCTTCTTGGGATATGCTGTGGACAGCGCTACCTGGAAGTAAAAGGGACGTGCACGAATTGAACGAGTACCTGAGAACTAAGCCGGAGTTTCGAAATTGTTCAATGCAAATGGGGGATGCGAAGATCGAGGTTGGCAGGGTGAGTCGACAGCGACCGAAAACAGCAGATCGCAGTCGACTGGGGTGTGTGTGTCAATTTGTGCAACGTGTACAGTTTTGCAGCATACAGAGCATGGCAGGATTGAATGGGATAGTAGTAGTTGGATGCATGAGGTACGAATTGATTAATCGAGGCAAGCGGCGCAAAGGACCAAAGGGTGCAAAGCAATCCCCATGCATGGGGTTTTAATTCACGTCTACGAGCTGTAGCGAAAAGCCGGCAATTGCATTGTCGACCATTGTAAGCGAGAATGGTAATTGAATGCAGGAGCGACATGCTGTTCTCCTAGATAGTGATGCATATGGAGCGATAGAGACACCGGAAGCACTGGAGGGAAGGAGGCAGAGCGAGAGCGGAGGTGAAGAGCAAATATAGTGCAGAGAGTAGCATACTCGGGCTTTTCTGCCTTCCGTATTCGCCACCACGGACAGAACTGCTCCTACACTGCGCGCGACACCAGCATGTCTGAGCTGGTTCCTACAACCGGGCAGTGCCAATCCGGGCGGTGATCGCGTCAGCACCAGGTCGAACGGGGATGTCTCCGTTGACCGGTGGACCTGCATGTTATACGCGAAGGTCAGGGGCTGGATGTACTCGTCCCAGTCCCTCTGATGCTCCTCGACGTTGTGTCGGAGGCGCTGCACCAGGGTGTGGTTGAACCGTTCGGTTTGCCCATTTTTCTGGGGGTGATAGGCGGTAGTCAGGTAGTGTCTCACCCCCAGCAAGGCGCACACCGCGTCGAAGGACTTGGCGGCAAATTGTGGTCCGTTATCGGTTAGCACGTAACGAGGTGCGCCGTATACGTAGACCCAATTGTCCAGGAAGGCGTTTGCCACGACCGACGCAGTGGTTGTCTGTAACGGGATGCTGCGCGTCAGATTTTTAAACCGGTCGGTCATGACGAGCACGTGGCGATTCCCGTGCGCAGTCTTCGGCAAAGGACCCAGCAGGTCCATGGCGATGAAATCCAGCGGCCCTGCCGCTGGGAATGGCTTGAGGTCGTTCTGATGCCGCACCAGGGTTCCCCTAGTGTCGGCGCACGAGGCACAATTCCGTACGGTACTGAAGGCGTCGTTCGCCATATGAGGCCAATAATATTCCCGCCGGAGGGTATAATACATCCTCGTACCGCCCGGGTGTCCTGCCAGGCGGGGATGATGGGCGAGGTACAATATCTTTGCCCTGAGCCGTTTCGGTACAACCCCCTGCAGGGTCCCATCGAGGGGGGATTTGTGGACGACGAACCCGTATCGGTCGACGTCGTAGCGCGAGTCCGGGTTCCCCACGGTCTCGGCGGCCGCCCTACAGAAGGGGTCCTCGGCCTGCTCCCGAAGGAACTCTTCCACCGTTATGGATGAGACGTCGCGTTCTTCGGGTATAACCGCGAACGCGTGCTCAGCTCTCCCCAGGTCGACGGGTTTCTCCCAGTGTACGGTACCTTGGCGGGGGTTATGCTCCTCCTCTCGCCATTGTACCGCGAAACACGGGGCCTCGTCGTCAACCGGTTCGGAGGTTGCGCCGTCAACTCGGAGGCGTGATACACCATCCGCGAGTTGGTGCTTAATACCCAGTCGGTACTGTACGTCGTAGTCGTACTAGGCTAGGCGGAGACGCCAGCGCGCTAGCCGGCCGGAGCTATCCGCCAGGTTGAGGACCCATCGGAGGGCCTCGTGATCCGTACGGAGGTCGAACGTGTTCCCATATAGATATGGTCGAAGCGTGAGGATGCTCCACACGACAGCAAGGCACTCCTTTTCGGTGGTAGTGTAATTTTTCTCGGCGTCGGTTAGAGCCCGGCTCTAATACCCGATCGGTAAGCGGTCACCGCTTGGCTGCTCCTGTAATAGGGCACAGCCGACCTGGTACGCGCAAGCGTCCGTATCTAGGGTGTATTTCTTTCCGTAACGGGGTAGAGCGAGGATCGGTGGGGACACGAGGCGCTTCTTGAGTTCCACGAACGCCTCGTATTCCTCATCGGTAAGAACCTCGAACTCGAAGGGTTGATTCTTCCCCGTCTTCCGGTTTAGTGGAGCGGCTATTTTTGCGAAGCCCTTCACGAACCGACGGTAGACGTTGCACATTCCTAAGAAGGATTGCAATTCCGTCTGGTTCTGGGGAGGTCGAGCGCGCTCGATGGCGACCACGTTGCGGCGCTCGACCTCCAACCTACCTGGTCGGATCACGTGCCCCAGGTAGGTGACCGAGGTGTCGAAGAAAGCGCACTTCGACAGCTTCAGCGACACACCCGCGTCCCGCAGAAGGCGCAAAACCTCGCGGACGTGCGCGAAGTGTTCCGTTACGGTCTTGGAGTAGATGATCACATCACCCAGGTAGATCAGTGCGGTTTCCCATTTTACCCGCGACAGTATAATGTTGACGGCCCGCCGGAAGGTAGCGGGGGCATTCTTCAAACCGAACGGCATGCGGAGGAAACGGTACAACCCGCAGTGCGACGCGAACGTCGTCTTGTCGCGGTCATCCTCGGCGATTTCTACTTGCCAATACCCGCTGTTGCAATCCAGCGTGGTAAAGACAGTAGCGTCGCCGAGGGAATCGATGTACTCGTCCATCCTCGGCAACGGATAGGAATCCCGAACGGTGACTGCGTTGAGCTTTCTGTAGTCGACACAGAACCGCATGGTACGATCCTTTTTAGGGACCAATACCACGGGGCTTGCCCATTCGGCCGTGGCGGGTTCGATTACCCCTGCCCGGAGCATGCGGTCGATCTCCGTTTTCTCTTTTTCCCGTGCGGTTGGTCCGGCGCCGTAAGGCGCTTGGTAAATCGGGGGAGCACCGGGCTTGAGCTCAATGCGGTGCTTCGTGGCCCCGATTTTTCCCAGCCGGCCGGTCCACATCCCCTTGAATTCGGACAGTACCTCGAGGACATCCGAGCGTACCTCCTCGTCCTCGGCACCGATGTGGACGTCCTCTTGCCAGGCGTTAGGGTCCTCCTCATGGGCGGCGGCGTCTTCGGATTTATCCGTTCCAGCCGCCCCGAGGGGCGCCTTGGGCGGCGTGGCTTGTTCAGCCCCGCCCTTATCCGTACGGTTGTCGGCGACTTCTTCCGCGCCATCCTTTGCGGTTGAGAGGTTGGAATTAAATATCCCTCCCCGTTCGTTAGCTTCGGCCGCTTCCGCGGCCGAGTGGCCAAGGGTCAGGATGTGAGTGGGCGACGGAAGAGCCAGTCCGACTACGGTATGCTTCGGGATGTGAACCGAGTGGTGCCCAAAATTGCTGAGCATTACCGAGAACGGGTTTTCGGGGGCAACATCGATGACCCCCTGTGCCATGAGGGTCAAATTCTTGTGCGCGGTTTTTGGGGAGTTCTGTAAAAAACATAGCCCCCCCACCGGCGTGGCGACCCTCACCATGGCCTGCGTCATCGGAGGAATTGTCACCCCTCTGACGAGGCGGATCTTCCGTGACGGTGTGTTGGCGGGGAACGCCACCTGCTTCCGTTCGGGTTTATCCGACGGCGGTAGTTGTTGTGCGGTGCTCCTCGAGGCCATCTTGCGGTCGTGCCTCGATGGGGTTGTTCCGACCAACGCCACGGGTGGCGCGTCGTGGAACACGACCTTCCGTTGCGGTGGGAGGATCGCCTTGACGTGGCGATCCAGGAAAGTCGTACCGAGGATACAGTCCACAGCGAGGCTCGTGACTACCAGGAACGGGACGCGCGCCACAAACTCACCGATTCGGACGAGCAGGGGGATTTCCGCTAGTGCCTTCATCGCGCGGTTTGACGCGTCGATAAGCGCTGGGCTCCGAACCGGTTTTATGGATGGTCGCCACGACTCGGCGACACACCGTAAATGGATGAGGTTCGGGCCGGCTCCTGAGTCAAACACTGGCGTGATGGCGACCATCAACGCCTGCTTCTGACCAACCGTCGCGGAGATCTTGTAATTCTGCTTCTTGAAGGAGCAGATGGCCTGGACTTCTGTTCGGTTATCCGGCTGCGCTTCCACTGGCGCAGCCGGATCGGGGGTGCCTAAGCTTCTGAGGCTGGGCACGGGGAGAGACGTCGTCGCCTCTACGCGTCCTCCCGGGCTTCCCCCGTCAGCAGCAAGTGCTCGCGGGTTTCATCCGCGGCTTGCGCTACGTGGTCTTCGGTATGGTCCGGGTGCGGTTCCTCGACCACGTTGACGCCCGCGGGGTCCGTTTGACGCTGGTTTCGCCAAGCGAGCGGCCCCTGGCGGTTGAACAGGGATCCCAGGCAGAGGCCTTGCCGGATGCGTAGCTTCTGGTAGTTGGCCTCTCGTGCCTCCAGAAGCTTGGCCCGCAGGCCCGCATCGGCAACGACGGGGCACCCCTCTTGTTGGTGCGTGGTGTCAAGGCAGAACCGGCACGGTGGCGGTTCGGGAAATCTCCCGCCGGAGAACCGGACGCGTGGATCCTGCCCTTGCCTCCCGTACGGTCCTGTGCGCACGTCGACAGAGTTGGCAGGTGGAACTGGGGCGCTCGCCGTCGAAGCTGCCGGCGACGGATAATAACTCGTCGGTGGCGAGCTCATCGAGGTCGGCGTGGCGGTTTGGTCCGTCATGGCCAAGATTGCTTCTTCAGCAAATCCCCCGGCCGTCGGGATGTTGGATGCCGACTCAACCGACAGCACGGGCCTCGTCCTTGCGGTGCGGTCCAATCTTCTAGCCGCTCCGGACGGCTCTCGGTGAGCCATGGCTGACATCCCTTGTCGACGGGAAGCCCGATTGGTTTCCCCGATCGCTTGCTCATAACGAGCAACGGATTGGTAGTCCACATCCGGGTGCGTGGCGAGGTAATTACGAACCTGCGCGCACGTGGCCGGCAGTAACCCCTCTACGAACAAGGACTTCAACCGCCTGTCCGAGAATACCGTACCGCAGAGGAGTGCCTTGTCCCAGAGGTGGTTACTGTAGACCTCCTCCGTCATGTTTGAACTTTGACGGAAGGAGGTCACGTCCCCAACCGCTTCGGAAATTACCTCGTCGGTAGCATAGGTGCGCAACAGAAAGTTGACCACCTGGGGGTATGTCCGGAGCAGCTCGCGCCGCTCCACGTCAACCGCCATGGTATTTCCATTGAGACGGGACTGGAGTAAGGCGTGAGCCTGTCCGGTCAGGTAGAATTGGAAGCACCACACGGCGGCTCCTTCGGTAATCCTGTTGTGGTCGCACGCCATCTTGAGGCGTGCGAGGAATCCCAATACCGCAATCGGATCTTGACCGCTGAACGTGTGGGACCTCATCTGCACGTCCAGTTTTTTCCGGTAACGGTTAATGTGCCGCGCTACTGTATAGTCGTAGCGCGAGCTACGCCGTTCCAGTCGGTAGGTCTTGTAGTTGACGGCCTTGGTAAACAGGTCATTGAGGGGCCTGATCACCGTGGGCCGTCGCTCGTCGCTCTTCGGGGCAGCCCGGCGGTGTCTGCTCGAGCGACGACGCTCCTCATCCGACTCGGTGTGGTAGTCTTCCGAGTCGGACGGGTCGTGCCGCTGCAGGTCTCGACATCTATCGCGGCATGCCCTGTGGCCCCACCTGCGAGAGTCTTCCGAACCGGATGGGTCATCATCGGAGGGGTATCCTCCCCCTCTGCCATCGCGGTATCGCCCGTGGTGTGCCTCGCGGTTATCGCGGCATCGCCAGCGGCGTCCCTCGCGGTCTTCATCCGTCCTGTGACGGGGGTCTTCTGCGTCGGAATACCGGGTGTATTCCGCTTCGGTCCTGTGCGTGCCGGGTGCACGTCTTCTGCTCAACCGGTACGGGTCCCGATTCCCTGTCTCGGGGAGCCCCAGGCGGTTGTCTGTCCCGCGGGGGTCGCCCGTACCGGCGAGTATGGGGAGGACATTTTCTGTGGTCCTCCCTGTAGCACCGTTAACGGTTGGGAGATAGATGGCTCTGCCCTCCGTGTAGCATAAACACCCCTAAACGGATAGGAGTGTATGCTTAGTCCTGGAAGACCCGTACGTACGAGAAGACGGGGGAAGTCGGACGAGATAGCGAAACCGGATCACGGGCCCGGGTAGCGTGGTACAGCGGGATCGGGGGGAGGACGCGCACACGCGCGGGCCGATCTACGCCTCGACGCCCCGGAGCAGCGCTGGGTTACATTCTAGCGCTGACGGGCGGAGGTGGATCTAGGCTCGCTCACGTGCTCGCGCGTCCTCTACCCGCGCTCGGTCTCGCCTTAAGGTAGCTAACGGAAGCTTCCTTAGGATAAGCTGGGAGTCAGACCTAGGCGGTAGGTCGTGGACAAGTCCGTCCTTGTCCCCTTCGCCGCCGCCGGTCCGCTCCGTCATTTAATGTACAATTAGTCTATCGTAACTTAGTACAGTACGTACTGTACTATGGGGCACTACTGTAGTCGGCACTGTCAGCCGACGGGGCTGACTGTATACGTGTTGTACACGTATAGTACACGTGGGGGCGCGTGCCCCCGTACACGTGTGGTACCGGCCGTCTGTAAGGTTTGTGCCTTACAGAGCCGGATCCAATTTCTAATCTAATTCTTTTGTAGTTACACTACACTCCGGGTGAGGGTCCATTCTTTCAATCCCGGGTACGGCGCCGATCGGATCAGCGATATTAAAGCTTGAGTCCGGAACGGTTTCACGGCGCGGCGCCGGCGGCGGTACCGCGCCTCCCGTTTCGGTAAATGTCGTGGCCAGACGGATGGCCACGGCGGAGCTAATAGCTCCCTTTAGAGCCAATGCGGTCGGACATTTGTCCTCCTCCGCGGCGAGCGCTGCCACCACCTCGTCGCGTACGAGGGGGGCGATCTTCTCGTCCAGCAGGGCGCGGAGCGCGGTGTCCGCATGCTCCGCCACCAGTCTTGGTGCCGTTCGGTCGAGGCAAACCTGCACGACCTGAGGTAGTTCCTCAGCGAGGAAATCCTCCATCCAGGTTTGTAGTCGCGGGAGTAACACGCCGTACAGTACTTGTACGCCGTTCCCCCCACCAGCCGGTAGCCCGGCGGTGGTGTCCGAAACGGAAGGGGTCTTCTGGCCCCTGCTAGACGGCAGGCGTGGCAGGGCTTCCGGATTGTCGATCCGGGGGCGCTGTGCGCCCCTGCCACTGCGGGTACTTGCTCGCCCGGAGGCGGTATCTTCTCCGGCGGAATCCGCACGGTTCATCGTCGATGATCACTGGCGATCGACGCGGTGATTTTCGACCTCTTTCAATCCGATCGGCAATTGCTCGCGCTGGCGATCAAGTGCGGGCTCAACCTCGGTAGTTATACCCTCCACAAGAGTACCAAAATGTGGTATAACTACTTTCGTCCCGACCACTCGGAAACGAGGGGGGTTAGAGGTAACGGAGCGCGCGCCGCTGGGTAACCCACGCGCGCACGCAGACCGTACGGATGGACTCGAAAAGAGAGAAGGCTCACGTGGCCGGTGACGCGCAGCCGGTCGGTAGTGTTAGATCCGGACGCCCGGTCACGGGTTAGAAGCCTGAGACTAAAAGGGAAACCGGAACGGGATAGCAATTAGCCGTAAAGGGAGAGGAGGCGAGTCTGCCTTCCGTTTACTGGAACGGGGCAGGTGCCCCCGGTCTTAACCCCTAAGTGGGACACCAGGACACCTGTCCCGCTACAGTAGCTGTTACTTACGGTATTCCAGCTACTGTGCTAAATTGGCTAATTTGTGCCATTAACTACTAATTACTAGTTAGCCACCGTACGGATTATACACGTGTGCCCGTGGCCACGGTCCCGGCTAACGGTTGTGCCACGTGTTACCCGTAGCCACGCCCGCTGTTACCGGCTGTCCCACGTCGGACCCTTGGGGTACTACTGTACACGGCGGCGGGCGCGTGTACGCCTGCTCGCTACAGTAGCACCCGCCCTCCCCCGCGTTTATCATCTCGCCGGGGGGTTGTGGTGCGGAATTGTACTACAAACGTTTATGCGTTCCCAGGCCAGTTGCACCAAGGGTTTCGTTTATGAACGATATTGTCTCTCTTGCATTGTAACCGCGATCAGCGGCAAAAATAGCATCCGCCATGGGGGCTATGGCTCCCCTAGTTGGAGCCCCTCGCACGAACCTCAGCAGCCTTTTCCAAACGTCAACAATTTTCTGTCGAGGCCTCGAGTAATGGCATGCCAGAATTAATGGATTGAGCGCAGAGCACAGTGCATTGCTCACGGCACACAGTGCTTTAGAATGGTTGTTGAGTTGCTGTAAATTAGTGTACTGTGTGATAGCTCTAGAGCTAAGCCGAAGGTGATCATCGTTGTAGTATAACCCCCCCTGGGGCTTTAATTTAGATTAGATCAATTCAGAATCGGATCGGTTACTGTAGGGCTCGATGCTCTACAGTACCACCACGTGTACCCCCAAGTACAGGGGGCGCACGTGTACACGTGTACGCGCGGGGCCGAAGAGCGCGCACACACGTGTACTGTCAGCCCCGATGGCTGACAGTATTACAGTGTCGACCGACCGCCACAGTACGTCGCTACAGTACATCGGTACTGTACTATTATGATAGGTTATTATGTACCTTAAATATGGCGCGGACCGGCGGCGGTGGAGGAGGAGAAGCACGGACTTGTCACCCACCGAGAGTCAAGGTCCGTCTTCCAGCTTACTTAACACGCGCGATCCGTCTTCGCGCGCCTTAAACGGGACAAAGCGAGTAGGGGACAGACGCGTACGCGAGCGAGCCTAGATCCGCCTCCGCCCGTCAGCGCTGGTACATTACCCAGCGCTGCTCCGGGGCGTCGAGGCGTGGATCGGCCCGGGCGTACGCTCGTCCCCGACCGTCCCGCTCTACCACGATACCAGGGCCCGCTTCCCTGTCTTGTTAGCTGTGCGTTCTCCCTGTCTTCTCCCCCGAAGGGTCTACGTCGAGCTAAAGCATACACACCTCTACGTCAGGGGGGTGTCTATGCTACAATCATCCAGCCAGAAAAGCGTGGCACCAGGTATATATAAAAGGCGTCGGTTCACCGCAGCACACTTTTGTTCCATTTCTGTGATAAGCACGTTGCCTCGTGGTGGCTTGTTAGTCCATCCCATCGTAGTGTACTGGACCCGTGCCCTTTTCTGTTTTGTGCAGCTCAAAGCTGACCAAACGTTGTTGTGGCGGTCAGCAGCAACACCCATGTGAAAAAAATGCTGTTTTCGCGAGACGATACCGTGGTGACTGACTCACCGTATGAAGAGCACAGTACGTGCTGCGCATTAATAGCCATAAACTCTGAGAGTTCAACCGCTGTTCTGTTACGAGACACCAGCACCCGATTTATTGCTTCCCGGACCTTCTCGAGCACACTATTCGGCAACGGAGCTTTGAATAGTTCCAGTCGATTCGGAACGAATGCATCGATATTCCCCAAATGACGATTCTGACCATCATAATCTGCACCTCGCACTTCTTCGCAAACATTGCTGAGAACTGCATTGGCCTCCTTCAGAAAGAGTGGGGCGAGATTCTCATCGACATTATCCACAACTATTTCAACTTTCGCAAAAGCAGATAAATACTCCCAGCCAGGAAGTCCTGCCCGCCTTTGTGCGCTCGACCTAGCGTCTTCGGTGTCACCAGAGACGTGTTGATTGGATGGAATGGAAACGGAATCATCATTATCCACAGTACATCCATGAGCCTGTAAAGGTTCTGCATCTTCCCCCATAAATATGCCGGAGAAATAGTCTTTGATAAAATTTTGAGCTGCATTCACAGCCTAACTATCTCTTTGAACTGCTGAGGAGGTAGAATTTTGGATAGCAGCCAATTCTTCTTCGGTGATTCTGGCATCAGACGAAATGCTTTCATCATCAGAACATGACACTTCTTGCATATCGGCAAGTTCTTGTGAGAAAGAACGATCTCCTTCTTCAATTGACGGGCTTCGTGGAGCCTCATTCGCGTTTTGTAGCGGCTGGAGGGCGGGTGGAGTTTCAGGCACTTCAATATGAACAGAATCTAGAGTACTAAAATGGCCGGTTTGTCCCTGACCACACATAGGGGGTTCCATATGACAGCTATTGCCAATGAAATTATTTCCATTTTCAGATTCTGATCGTTCCGCCTGATGAGACATTGCCCCGCAGACAGCATTAGCAACGTGTTCGTCTTCAGAGGAGGAGTGGTTGAAACCATGGTCACTTCCGAGAACAGGGTCAGCAGGGACTACAGCTTTCGATTGCTGATTAGTGCTGTAGACGTTGTTTGACATATTGTTACTGGGGGAAACGTGATGGGGACGACAGAATAGGATGGAGACAACGGAAGTTTGTAAATGGATGGACCGGGTGATTGTAGAGCGACAAAAGGTAGAAGGATTCTCGGGGGAGCGGCAGAACTTTGAGAGCTGGAAGGGGTGAGAAAGTGAGGTCACCTAGGTCTGAGTGTCCTTCAGTGATGATCGGAGAGAAAAAAGTGATATTTTGCAGTGATTCTGAGCGACCTCACTCGTTTTGCGTGCACAGTAGTGATGATCACAACACTGTTGTGAATGTTCACATCACTGAAGTGATCACTCACTCAAATTCAAGTGATGAAATCACCAAAAAACATCACTTTTTCTACCTGCTGGTCACCATCCCTCACCATTTCTCAGTGATTGAAAAATCATCACTCTGGGAGCATAGGGATAGCGGCTTGAGAATCGCAGTTTACTGGGCGCGTCGACTGAGTGGAATCTTCTGCAGCGTACAAAAGAGGGAAATAGGTGATTTTGTCTTCAGGAAAGGTCTGTGTTTAGGAAGCGTCAGTGGGCGCGAAACGCAGCCTGATGCGCGCCACTACTTCGCTCATGGCGATGCTATCGGCATGAGACATGCATGCATGGGACGTATGCACGGGTTGACGATGAATAGGTAGGATACTGTACCCAGGGTACAAGATGGTACAGGATGGACATGGATACATGCCGTTTCGAAAGCAATGCAGGCCTGTTGCGTGGTGAAGGCCGCCAGCTGTTGAAGGTGGTGTGGAAACGAGCCAATTGCTGCGCAATGGCAGTGGCAATAGGTAGCTCAGGCACGTGCCTCAGGAGGCACGGTGCCCTTCTCTGGCCAGATCTTGAGATATAGAGAGAGAGAGAGTACGGGCGCATACGTATCATGGTATGGTAAGGGAATGAGAGGCGTTCGTTGAAGAGATGGTGCGAGATGCACGGTTCTGTATCAAAAAAAAAAACAAGCAAGTGCAACTCAATGACAGAAGAAAGTAGAGGATGGGTGCCAAGTATGTAACATGTTAGGCTACGGCGCGTCGCTCTCTCCTGTCTCGGCCGCCGGCTTCAACAAGAGCAACAAGGGCAAAAAAAGGCAACAGGCACTGTCGTTGTTGAATTATGTACACGTCAATAGTTTGTTTTTATGTTCCCCCAACCGCGGGGGGAAGAGATTCAGAACTGTTAGCGAAAAAACCTGACACTACTATATACACACACGAGGTTGCGACAGAGAAAAAATTAGACGAAACGTCGCAAGGGGCAGGTATCACCGATTCAAACCCGGGACGACCTGGGGCTGCTCCATATCCTCATCGTCCTTGATCCTAACAAAGCGTCCCTTCACGCGGGGCCGTGCATCGGCGAGCTTCTTGCGGCAGTCGTAGCGAATAAGTTTTCCAAACCTGCGCTCTCTGCGCTTTTGCCTAAACCTGACCAACGCAGCCTCCCTGGTCTTCTTCTTAAACTCGCGAATGAGCTCCTGCTTCTCGTGCTCGATACGATCCTTTCGCTCTGCCTAATTCTCGGGCTTGACGGCGCCCTGGGGGCGGTGTTGCATGTGCCCGGCATGGGCGGGCGGCATGACCATGCCTTGAGGGAAGCCCGGGTGCTGGGGACCGGCAAACATGACCATGCCTTGCGGGGCATACATGGGCCCGGGGGCGGAGGGCATCATCATTTGCGGGTGCTGACCGATCATGAACATGCCGTGCGGGTGCTGGTGGGGGTGCGACGGGGGGAAGAAGGGGTGCTGGACCGGGTGCTGGACGGGAGCAGCAGCAGAGGCGGCGGCGGCGGAAGCGGCGGCGGCGGGGTGCGGCGGGACAGTTCCTTGGTCCTTGGGGTCGGAGGAGGAGACGGTGTGTGGAGATTGTGGAGTTACCGGGGAGGAGTTGGAAGGGACGTTTGCGTCGCCGCTGTTTGGCGAGACGTGTCGTTGTTGGTGGTGTGCGGAGTGCGGAAGCGGGGAGGAGGATGTGGCGGGGGAGGCGAGGGAGGCGGGAGGCATGTGCTTGTCTTGGTGGGGGCGGTGGTGGTCGGCGGGGTCAGCTGCGGGGGAGACGTGTGTGGGCATGTTGAGAAACTCGCGCCGGACGGCCTCCTTAGCGGCGGCCTGGAGGTAGGGGCTCGAGA